>NW_027003499.1:0-97427 GCF_036934945.1 Oncorhynchus masou masou
CTCTCTTTCCCACTTTATCACCCCTCTCTCCTCTTTCCCCCGTTATCCCCCCCTCTCCTCTCTCTCTCTCTTTCCCCCGTTATCCCTCCTCTCACTCTCTTTCCCCCGTTATCCCCCTCTCACTCTCTTTCCCCCGTTATCCCCCATCTCACTCTCTTTCCCCCGTTATCTCCCATCTCTCTCTCTTTCCCCCGTTATCCCCCATCTCTCTCTCTTTCCCCGTTATCCCCCATCTCACTCTCTTTCCCCCGTTATCCCCCATCTCACTCTCTTTCCCCCGTTATCCCCCATCTCACTCTCTTTCCCCCGTTATCCCCCATCTCACTCTCTTTCCCCCGTTATCCCCCATCTCACTCTCTTTCCCCGTTATCCCCCATCTCACTCTCTTTCCCCCGTTATCCCCCATCTCACTCTCTTTCCCCCGTTATCCCCCATCTCACTCTCTTTCCCCCGTTATCCCCCATCTCACTCTCTTTCCCCCGTTATCCCCCATCTCACTCTCTTTCCCCCGTTATCCCCCATCTCACTCTCTTTCCCCCGTTATCCCCCATCTCACTCTCTTTCCCCCGTTATCCCCCATCTCACTCTCTTTCCCCCGTTATCCCCCATCTCACTCTCTTTCCCCCGTTATCCCCCATCTCACTCTCTTTCCCCCGTTATCCCCCATCTCACTCTCTTTCCCCCGTTATCCCCCATCTCACTCTCTTTCCCCCGTTATCCCCTCGCTCTCCCCTCCCCCTCTCTCTTTCCCCCGTTATCCCCCTCTCTCCTCTCACTCTCTTTCCCCGTTATCCCCCCCTCCTCTCTCTCTCTTTCCCCCGTTATCCCCTCGCTCTCCCTCTCTCTCTTTCCCCCGTTATCCCCCTCTCTCCTCTCTCTCTTTCCCCCGTTATCTCCCATCTCTCTCTCTTTCCCCCGTTATCCCCCATCTCACTCTCTTTCCCCCGTTATCCCCGCTCTCCTCTCTCTCTCTTTCCCCCGTTATCCCCCCTCTCTCCTCTCACTCTCTTTCCCCCGTTATCCCCCGCTCTCCTCTCTCTCTCTTTCCCCCGTTATCCCCTCGCTCTCCCTCTCTCTCTTTCCCCCGTTATCCCCTCGCTCTCCTCTCTCTCTTTCCCCCGTTATCCCCCTCTCTCCCTCTCTCTCTTTCCCCCGTTATCTCCCATCTCTCTCTCTTTCCCCCGTTATCCCCCATCTCACTCTCTTTCCCCCGTTATCCCTCGCTCTCCTCTCTCTCTTTCCCCCGTTATCCCCCCTCTCTCCTCTCACTCTCTTTCCCCCGTTATCCCCCCGCTCTCCTCTCTCTCTCTTTCCCCCGTTATCCCCTCGCTCTCCTCTCTCTCTTTCCCCCGTTATCCCCTCGCTCTCCTCTCTCTCTTTCCCCCGTTATCCCCTCGCTCTCCTCTCTCTCTTTCCCCCGTTATCCCTCGCTCTCCTCTCTCTCTTTCCCCGTTATCCCCTCGCTCTCCTCTCTCTCTTTCCCCCGTTATCCCCCCTCTCTCCTCTCTCTCTTTCCCCCGTTATCTCCCATCTCTCTCTCTTTCCCCCGTTATCCCCCATCTCTCTCTTTCCCCCGTTATCCCCCATCTCTCTCTCTTTCCCCCGTTATCCCCCATCTCTCTCTTTTCCCCGTTATCCCCCATCTCTCTCTCTTTCCCCCGTTATCCCCCATCTCTCTCTCTTTCCCCCGTTATCCCCTCGCTCTCCTCTCTCTCTTTCCCCCGTTATCCCCTCGCTCTCCTCTCTCTCTTTCCCCGTTATCCCTCGCTCTCCTCTCTCTCTTTCCCCCGTTATCCCCTCGCTCTCCTCTCTCTCTTTCCCCCGTTATCCCTCGCTCTCCCTCTCTCTCTTTCCCCCGTTATCCCCCTCTCTCCTCTCTCTCTTTCCCCGTTATCTCCCATCTCTCTCTCTTTCCCCCGTTATCCCCCATCTCTCTCTCTTTCCCCCGTTATCTCCCATCTCTCTCTCTTTCCCCGTTATCCCCCATCTCTCTCTCTTTCCCCGTTATCCCCCATCTCTCTCTCTTTCCCCCGTTATCCCCCATCTCTCTCTCTTTCCCCCGTTATCCCCATCTCTCTCTTTCCCCCGTTATCCCCCATCTCTCTCTCTTTCCCCCGTTATCCCCCATCTCACTCTCTTTCCCCCGTTATCCCCCATCTCACTCTCTTTCCCCCGTTATCCCCCATCTCACTCTCTTTCCCCCGTTATCCCCCATCTCACTCTCTTTCCCCCGTTATCCCCCATCTCACTCTCTTTCCCCCGTTATCCCCCCGCTCTCCTCTCTCTCTCTCTTTCTATTTCCCCTCTCAGGGAATGTTAGAGCCCACCAAAGAGCCACTGAGACCAGCTTCAACTGCAGAGAAGACTGCTGCCACAGCACAAGCACTTCCTGGGTCACAGGAAACCACCACCACCTCGTCAATACAGGTACAGAAACAGGTGTAGGGAGAAGTTGTCCTAGATGCTGATATGTGGTCAGTTTAGTATTTTCCCTCAATGGTTACAGTTAGAATTGCGGGAGGTGATGCAGATCCTAGGTCTGTACCTGGGGGAAACTTCACTCCAGAGCAACAGGCACACCACAGCTGTGTGTGAACATGTTACCAGCTGTTAAACTCTCTCTTTGTTTCCTCAATCCCGCACCCCTTTCTCAAAGCTCATTGGAGGAGGAGGTTTGAGAGGAGGGACCTTAGATACTCTCTTCAAAATTAACTTTGAGAGAGAGGTAAGAATAGGTATGTTCTTTGAATTGAGGACAGAAGAGGCAAGGATGTGACAGTTGGTAATGTTTCCAGACAGTCTGTGGCTAGGATGTGACAGTTGGTAATGTCTCCAGACAGCCTGTGGCTTGGATGTGACAGTTGGTAATGTCTCCAGACAGTCTGTGGCTAGGATGTGACAGTTGGTAATGTCTCCAGACAGCCTGTGGCTAGGATGTGACAGTTGTTGGTAGTGTCTCCAGACAGCCTGTGGCTTGGATGTGACAGTTGTTGGTAGTGTTTCCAGACAGCCTGTGGCTAGGATGTGACAGTTGGTAATGTCTCCAGACAGTCTGTGGCTAGGATGTGACAGTTGGTAATGTTTCCAGACAGTCTGTGGCTAGGATGTGACAGTTGGTAATGTCTCCAGACAGTCTGTGGCTTGGATGTGACAGTTGGTAATGTCTCCAGACAGCCTGTGGCTAGGATGTGACAGTTGGTAATGTCTCCAGACAGCCTGTGGCTAGGATGTGACAGTTGGTAATGTCTCCAGACAGCCTGTGGCTAGGATGTGACAGTTGTTGGTAGTGTTTCCAGACAGCCTGTGGCTAGGATGTGACAGTTGGTAATGTTTCCAGACAGCCTGTGGCTAGGATGTGACAGTTGGTAATGTTTCCAGACAGCCTGTGGCTTGGATGTGACAGTTGTTGGTAGTGTTTCCAGACAGCCTGTGGCTAGGATGTGACAGTTGGTAGTGTTTCCAGACAGTCTGTGGCTTGGATGTGACAGTCTGTGGCTAGATGTGACAGTTGGTAATGTTTTGGTAATGTTTCCAGACAGCCTGTGGCTAGGATGTGACAGTTGGTAATGTCTCCAGACAGCCTGTGGCTAGGATGTGACAGTTGGTAATGTCTCCAGACAGCCTGACTAGGATGTGACAGTTGGTAATGTTTCCAGACAGCCTGTGACTCACACAGTAGTATACCCAACACAAACAGGGCAACATTGGGCACTATATTTTACACTTCCTTGATAATGAAGTTAACCCTAAACTCTGACCTATGATCAGATATCCTTACCGCAGATCCTAATCTTAGCATTAGGAGGATAATGACAATATCTGACCCAAGACTAGACCCTGATCTAGGATCAGTCTAGTCTTTTAACTCATAATCAACAAGATAACAAGAACCAGGGGGACCTGATTCTAGATCAGCACTCCTTTGTCTGATGTGCTTTTGTGAGTATGGGCCTGTGTTGAATAGAGGGCACACTGCTGTTCCTCACTACAGTTTGTTCCTTCCGCCAGCAGGGGGCCCCCCAGCCTTGGTCCCAGTTTGACTGGAGCAGCAGTGGCCTTGGCGTCACCCGTCTGGATGGTACGTCCTCCCACTGAGCCCCCGACCTACAGGGCCAGAGATGAGGCTGCTGTACACACTCTCCCCTCCGACTCTTCTGCTACCTGACTCCTGTTATTCTCTTTGGTTCCAATGTCCACACCAGCATACTAGACTACCACCTATAATGAAGCAATGTGTTGGACATACTAGACTACCACCTATAATGAATCAATGTGTTGGACATACTAGACTACCACCTATAATGAAGCAATGTGTTGGACATACTAGACTACCACCTATAATGAATCAATGTGTTGGACATACTAGACTACCACCTATAATGAATCAATGTGTTGGACATACTAGACTACCACCTATAAAGAATCAATGTGTTGGACATACTAGACTACCACCTATAATGAAGCAATGTGTTGGACATACTAGACTACCACCTATAAAGAATCAATGTGTTGGACAAACTAGACTACCATCTATAATGAAGCAATGTGTTGGACATACTAGACTACCACCTATAATGAATCAATGTGTTGGACATGCATTCTAAGTAAGTGGTATGCAAGTGTGGACTTTGGAACATAGTCCCTATCACTCCCCCCCTCTCCATCTCTCCTCTGCTCCTCTCTTCACATTGATGTCTCCCTCTAGATGGTACTACTCATTTCCATGACTGTCTGTCCCTTTAATTGTATCTTGTACTGTGGAATCCCAAGGCTCTCTCTCTATACGTCTAACTTAACCGGCTACCTCGTCTGCCCTGTATTGAGTGATGCTGATGAGGTTTCTCACATGTTGTTACCCTTCATCATTGATCCAAACACTGTTTCTTATTGCACTGGGCGAGAGATCTTTCAGTATTAGTGGAGGGAATGGGGCAAAGACAAGTCAAGCCATATAGATGAATGTGTGGCCATAGCCTAAAGGGAATCCCCCCAGTAGCTGCATTTTGGTTGTAGTAGAAATAAGCTCATGTGAAAAAGCCTGAAATCCAGACCTGTTCTGTACTAACATTCCACTCCTTGTACTTTGTCATATGCCAAAAATTATGTTTGGCATGACATGAAGTAGAATATTAGCACAAACAGACTGGTATCCAGACTAGAGAAAGCCAGGATCCTCTTACTAGTACCCAGGATAGAGAAAGCCAGGATAGAGAAAGCCAGGATAGAGAAATCCAGGATAGAGAAAGCCAGGATCCTCTTACTGGTACCCAGGATAGAGAAAGCCAGGATAGAGAAATACAGGATAGAGAAAGCCAGGATCCTCTTACTGGTACCCAGGATAGAGAAAGCCAGGATAGAGAAAGCCAGGATCCTCTTACTAGTACCCAGGATAGAGAAAGCCAGGATAGAGAAAGCCAGGATCCTCTTACTAGTACCCAGGATAGAGAAAGCCAGGATCCTCTTACTAGTACCCAGGATAGAGAAAGCCAGGATAGAGAAAACCAGGATAGAGAAAGCCAGGATAGAGAAAGCCAGGATCCTCTTACTAGTACCCAGGATAGAGAAAGCCAGGATAGAGAAAACCAGGATAGAGAAAGCCAGGATAGAGAAAGCCAGACTAGAGAAAGCCAGGATCCTCTTACTGTTTTCTGTGTAAGCTGCTATTCTGTGTTTTCTTATATTCTTCTGTATCTTTACTTTTCATTTTCTTTGTAAAATAAAGAGGACGTATATATTCAGTAAACTGAAATTAATCTTTACAATCACTGTGATTATATAAACACAATTTCTGCAAAAAGAAAATACAATTTGATTTAGCTTGAATATGTTTTTATATTTCTTTTAGATTCCCCCAACCAATGAGATGTTTTAAGGTTCTTTCAGTGTGGTTGCAATAAACACTGATGTGAATACGTGAATAAACCTCTTTCTAATATATTCCACCTATCTGAGCTGTCCTGCCTCTTGGTTTTCTCTGGCTGTTCTATCACTGCACTGACGACTTTCCTCCATAGACATGGATAGATGTAACATCCTGGTTTAACACTGGCAGTGACATTGAGGCCGTTCACCATAAGGAAGCAGTCAACTGGGTGGGAATTTCTATAGGATAAGTAAGGATCACAGAATTCCATCCAGGTGAGCAGGAAGGATCTGCCAATGAATTATACACCTGAGCAAACGTCCCATACCTGGATGTGGCTGTAAATCACCCACCTTGGCCTTAATGCCTGTTCAGACAATACACTCCAGGAGGCAGTATGCAAACCCTTTCAGTTTGTTAACCGACTGTCAATGAACTCATTTACGTAAAATGGAGAGAGCCCTCAATATTGCTGCCCATGCTGTCACGGAAGCCAGTATGGCAATGATGTAAGGACGAGCCCTCTATCCAACTCTATGCTGCTTTCCTCTGTTCTGGAGATTCTTATTCCAGCTCCATACTGCCACCCACTGTGTTGAAAGACCACATTCTTGATGGTTTCTTCACCACTTGCTAGTAGTTTGTGCACCTTTTATTGGCACCAAGGACAGAAGAACTCTAACACATAGAGAAAGCCAGGTTGAAAGCCAATGATGGTTTCTTCACCACTTGCTAGTAGTTTGTGCACCTTTTATTGGCACCAAGGACAGAAGAACTCTAAACACAGGTACAATGTCTTGTGTGTGTGTGTGTGTGATGTGGTGGATCCAGAGCTAGACAGTGACACCAGCAGCCATCCAGGTGACACCCTGAACCACCTCGTGTCTACTATGGAGAACACCACCACCTCCACCAGGTCAGACTGACACACACACACACACACACACACAGATACGTAGTGATCAATAATTGCTAATCAAGCATAATCGATTGGTTTTATATCGTGCTTTGCCAGGTCTGAAAGGGCTTTGCATGGAAAGAGGGGAAACTCACCTGCAATCAAATGTCACCTCTGTGTTTTTCCATCTCAATGTGTTGTGTGTTTTGTGTCAGGAAACCCCATAGGGATGAGGAGGACCAGCTGAGTGAGGAGGCAGCCAGGGTGATCTGTGGGCTGGCTGACCTGTCCTTCATGAAGGCTAAGGTCCTAATGTTCCCCATCACCCTCACACCAGCCGCTGGCTCTGGTACACTGCTAGAGTGATGCACACATACACATGGATGGATGCACACACACATAAACACAGAAGACTTGTCCGCTTCAAAGCTAGATTGAACATGAATGCAAAGTCAATATGTTGATAATCAGTAATATGGTGAAATAGTTAGTCTTTTGTTCTGAATGTATTGATGTACAGTGCCTTGCGAAAGTATTCGGCCCCCTTGAACTTTGCGACCCTTTGCCACATTTCAGGCTTCAAACATAAAGATATAAAACTGTATTTTTTTTGTGAAGAATCAACAAGTGGGACACAATCATGAAGTGGAACAACATTTATTGGATATTTAAAACTTTTTTAACAAATCAAAAACTGAAAAATTGGGCGTGCAAAATTATTCAGCCCCTTTACTTTCAGTGCAGCAAACTCTCTCCAGAAGTTCAGTGAGGATCTCTGAATGATCCAATGTTGACCTAAATGACTAATGATGATAAATACAATCCACCTGTGTGTAATCAAGTCTCCGTATAAATGCACCTGCACTGTGATAGTCTCAGAGGTCCGTTAAAAGCGCAGAGAGCATCATGAAGAACAAGGAACACACCAGGCAGGTCCGAGATACTGTTGTGAAGAAGTTTAAAGCCGGATTTGGATACAAAAAGATTTCCCAAGCTTTATACATCCCAAGGAGCACTGTGCAAGCGATAATATTGAAATGGAAGGAGTATCAGACCACTGCAAATCTACCAAGACCTGGCCGTCCCTCTAAACTTTCAGCTCATACAAGGAGAAGACTGATCAGAGATGCAGCCAAGAGGCCCATGATCACTCTGGATGAACTGCAGAGATCTACAGCTGAGGTGGGAGACTCTGTCCATAGGACAACAATCAGTCGTATATTGCACAAATCTGGCCTTTATGGAAGAGTGGCAAGAAGAAAGCCATTTCTTAAAGATATCCATAAAAAGTGTTGTTTAAAGTTTGCCACAAGCCACCTGGGAGACACACCAAACATGTGGAAGAAGGTGCTCTGGTCAGATGAAACCAAAATTGAACTTTTTGGCAACAATGCAAAACGTTATGTTTGGCGTAAAAGCAACACAGCTCATCACCCTGAACACACCATACCCACTGTCAAACATGGGGTGGCAGCATCATGGTTTGGGCCTGCTTTTCTTCAGCAGGGACAGGGAAGATGGTTAAAATTGATGGGAAGATGGATGGAGCCAAATACAGGACCATTCTGGAAGAAAACCTGATGGAGTCTGCAAAAGACCTGAGACTGGGACGGAGATTTGTCTTCCAACAAGACAATGATCCAAAACATAAAGCAAAATCTACAATGGAATGGTTCAAAAATAAACATATCCAGGTGTTAGAATGGCCAAGTCAAAGTCCAGACCTGAATCCAATCGAGAATCTGTGGAAAGAACTGAAAACTGCTGTTCACAAATGCTCTCCATCCAACCTCACTGAGCTCGAGCTGTTTTGCAAGGAGGAATGGGAAAAAATGTCAGTCTCTCGATGTGCAAAACTGATAGAGACATACCCCAAGTGACTTACAGCTGTAATCGCAGCAAAAGGTGGCGCTACAAAGTATTAACTTAAGGGGGCTGAATAATTTTGCATGCCCAATTTTTCAGTTTTTGATTTGTTAAAAAAGTTTGAAATATCCAATAAATGTCGTTCCACTTCATGATTGTGTCCCACTTGTTGTTGATTCTTCACAAAAAAATCCAGTTTTATATCTTTATGTTTGAAGCCTGAAATGTGGCAAAAAGTCGCAAAGTTCAAGGGGGCCGAATACTTTCGCAAGGCACTGTATTTATGTTGTGACACGCTGGTTGAGGTCTAAGACTGATCCACACTTACCTCCCGTCATCTGCCTCGTTCCTCCAGTGGTCTTAGATCAATTTCCTGTTTCCCTTTTCAAGATGGTGATTTTATCTTAATGTATTTATTCTTAATGTGTGTATAGTTATTCATAAATTCATCATAAATCCATAGGAAATATATTGTATTTAATATTTACATAACAGTTTGGAAATAACAATATTTATATGATATATGTTTGTGTTGTTGATCCAGAGTGTGATTTCCTCTTAAATGGCACCCTATTCCCTATATAGTGCACTATTATTGTCCAGAGCCATATGGGCCGTTGTGAAAAGTAGTGCACTACATAGGGGATAGAGTGCCATTTGGGACAAACACCTATCATCATGGGGTTAACTACTGTTAAAGAATATAATAGCACAAGTCTTAATGAATAGAACCCTACTATTTCTGATTAGTGTCTCGGGGGAAACACAGTCCTGTGTGTTCAGATGATCTGCCATTAAAGGGACAATCCAGTATTGGTACATCCATTTTTTTTTTTACCTTTAAATGAATGATATGTAGCCATTGATTGTTAGAGAATTTAACATGAGTTTAGTTCGAATGTCTTCCCCAATCAGAACCCAAATGATCAGCTTGTTTCACTACATTGCTTGTAAATAATGTAATTGGTAACTAACGCTGTAAAGCTTCAGAATGTGGTTAAACTATCATTTTGATCTCATGGATGGTCAGTCCTGGCATCCATCCTTGCTTCATCTTTGAATTTGAGTGGTTTAATTTCTCCAGCTCCATCCCTCAGCTGTTTACCAAAAGAAAGTAGCGGGCGGCCATATAGTTGTTTGAATCCCAGATTTCCCCTTTAAGGATCATATGGTGGTGCTCACAGGAGCAATATTAATTTATTTGATTCCTTATTTCCGCTCTGTGTGTTTGATATTTGGGTTTGTGACAGTTTCTCACACCTGTTCCCGCTGCCTGTCTACATCTTCAAGGAGGCCTTTGCACATTCTAAAGATATGAAATGAATGTAACCTATAGTTCACTGGTGCTGAATAATAACATCTGTGGAGGAAACTATGGACTGTAAAATGTAAGGGACTTCCTGTGGAAAAATATGAAAGAGCCTATGGAAAGGTTTCAATACATGTCTTGGGGTCCTTTTAAACTTGTATTTATTTTATTGTACATACAAATAAAAATGTATTTAAGAAGGCTTACATGAATGTGTGTGGTTTTGTACTCTGTGAATGTCAGGTGTTACGGGTGCTTACAACCAGTGATCATCCCAACCACCCAGGATGACCTCTGCTCTCTGCCCTCTGCTCTCTCTTGTTAAATCGTCAAAATGTTCAAACAACATTTGTACTATTTTTAATGAATTAATTTTCACTCTCCACACCATTGTATTTTCTGATGTGCTGTAAAGAGAGTCTGAATATGTATCAATGACATTAAGTGGGTTATATTAAACCTTTTATTTTCCATTACTCTTAAAAAATGAACACGGAGATTGAGAAAGCAGTGTTCTCTATAATAGCATAGTAAGGCTGATAATGAATAAGATGCTGGTGTACTGGTTGATATCTGGTTCTGATCTTTATAATTGATGTTTATTTGTTAGACATGTTGTCTCTTTCAGGAGTAATAGAGACTGGACCAGGCAGTCTGCTTGTGACTCCTGTTTCTCCTCCACAGTTCACACTCTGTCTCGTAACTACACTGATAATTCCCTCTGTCTGGTAACTACACTGATAATTCCCTCTGTCTGGTAACTACACTGATAATTCCCTCTGTCTGGTAACTACACTGCTAATTCCCTCTGTCTGGTAACTACACTGCTAATTCCCCCTGTCTGGTAACTACACTGCTAATTCCCTCTGTCTGGTAACTACACTGCTAATTCCCCCTGTCTGGTAACTACACTGCTAATTCCCCCTGTCTGGTAACTACACTGATAATTCCCTCTGTCTGGTAACTACACTGCTAATTCCCTCTGTGTCTGGTAACTACACTGCTAATTCCCCCTGTCTGGTAACTACACTGATAATTCCCTCTGTCTGGTAACTACACTGCTAATTCCCTCTGTCTGGTAACTACACTGCTAATTCCCTCTGTCTGGTAACTACACTGCTAATTCCCTCTGTCTGGTAACTACACTGATAATTCACTCTGTGTCTGGTAACTACACTGCTAATTCCCTCTGTGTCTGGTAACTACACTGCTAATTCCCTCTGTCTGGTAACTACACTGCTAATTCCCCTCTGTCTGGTAACTACACTGCTAATTCCCTCTGTCTGGTAACTACACTGCTAATTCCCTCTGTCTGGTAACTACACTGCTAATTCCCTCTGTCTGGTAACTACACTGCTAATTCCCTCTGTGTCTGGTAACTACACTGCTAATTCCCTCTGTCTGGTAACTACACTGCTAATTCCCTCTGTCTGGTAACTACACTGATAATTCCCTCTGTCTGGTAACTACACTGCTAATTCCCTCTGTCTGGTAACTACACTGCTAATTCCCTCTGTCTGGTAACTACACTGCTAATTCCCTCTGTCTGGTAACTACACTGCTAATTCCCTCTGTCTGGTAACTACACTGCTAATTCCCTCTGTCTGGTAACTACACTGCTAATTCCCTCTGTCTGGTAACTACACTGCTAATTCCCTCTGTCTGGTAACTACACTGCTAATTCCCCCTGTGTCTGGTAACTACACTGCTAATTCCCTCTGTCTGGTAACTACACTGCTAATTCCCTCTGTCTGGTAACTACACTGCTAATTCCCTCTGTCTGGTAACTACACTGCTAATTCCCTCTGTCTGGTAACTACACTGCTAATTCCCTCTGTCTGGTAACTACACTGCTAATTCCCCCTGTGTCTGGTAACTACACTGCTAATTCCCTCTGTGTCTGGTAACTACACTGCTAATTCCCTCTGTGTCATGACCTACACTGCTAATTCTTTAGTGGTGGGTAATGACCTACAGTTCCCATATGTTTTAATACTGAATGTAATCAGGTCTTCAACCAAAACCTAATGTTAGATAACTGGATCCTGAACAAATATATATGCTAAAAAAATATGTCTAACTTATTTTATTTATTTAGCAGTTATGCAACCCACAATTCCCGTGTGAAAATGTAATTTCTCTCTTTCACTCAATAACTGGTTGTGGCACCATTAGCTGCGTTGACTGTAACAAATGCTTCCTGTGTTGTTAATCAGTCTCTCACATCGCTGTGGAGGAATTTTGGCCCACTCTTGCGTACAGAACTGGTTTAACTCATGACAAATGTGGGTTTTGAGGGATAACTGCTTAATTGAAATCCTGCCACAACATGCAGAACAATACCGTACTATATACAGGGTCAGTTCCAGTACCATACTATATACAGGGTCAGTACAATACCATACTATATACAGGGTCAGTTCAATACCATATTATATACAGGGTCAGTTCCAGTACCATACTATATACAGGGTCAGTTCCAGTACCATACTATATACAGGGTCAGTACAATACCATACTATATACAGGGTCAGTTCAATACCATAATATATACAGGGTCAGTTCAATACCATACTATATACTGGGTCAGTTCAATACCATACTATATACAGGGTCAGTTCAATACCATACTATATACAGGGTCAGTTCAATACCATACTATATACAGGGTCAGTTCAATACCATACTATATACAGGGTCAGTTCAGTACCATACTATATACAGGGTCAGTTCAATACCATACTATATACAGGGTCAGTTCAGTACCATACTATATACAGGGTCAGTTCAATACTGTACTATATACAGGGTCAGTTCAGTACCATACTATATACAGGGTCAGTTCAATACCGTACTATATACAGGGTCAGTTCAATACCATACTATATACAGGGTCAGTTCAATACCATACTATATAGGGTCAGTTCAATACCATACTATATACATGGTCAGTTCAGTACCATAATATATACAGGGTCAGTTCAATGCCATACTATATACAGGGTCAGTTCAATAAATACTATATACAGGGTCAGTTCAATACCATACTATATACAGGGTCAGTACAATACCATACTATATACAGGGTCAGTTCAATACTATACTATATACAGGGTCAGTTCATACCATAATATATATACAGGATCAGTTCAATACCATACTATATACAGGGTCAGTTCAATACCATACTATATACAGGGTCAGTTCAATACCATACTATATACAGGGTCAGTTCAATACCATACTATATACAGGGTCAGTTCAATACCATACTATATACAGGGTCAGTTCAGTACCATACTATATACAGGGTCAGTTCAATAACATACTATATACAGGGTCAGTTCAATACCATAATATATACAGGGTCAGTTCAATACCATACTATATACAGGGTCAGTTCAATACCATACTATATACAGGGTCAGTTCAATACCATACTATATACAGGGTCAGTTCAGTACCATACTATATACAGGGTCAGTTCAGTACCATACTATATACAGGGTCAGTTCAATACCATACTATATACAGGGTCAGTTCAGTACCATACTATATACAGGGTCAGTTCAATACCATACTATATACAGGGTCAGTTCAATACCATACTATATACAGGGTCAGTTCAATACCATACTATATACAGGGTCAGTTCAATACCATACTATATACAGGGTCAGTTCAATACCATACTATATACATGGTCAGTTCAGTACCATAATATATACAGGGTCAGTTCAATACCATACTATATACAGGGTCAGTTCAATACCGTACTATATACAGGGTCAGTTCAATACCATACTATATACAGGGTCAGTACAATACCATACTATATACAGGGTCAGTTCAATACTATACTATATACAGGGTCAGTTCAATACCATATACAGGGTCAGTTCAATACTATATACAGGGTCAGTTCAATACCATACTATATACAGGGTCAGTTCAATACCATACTATATACAGGGTCAGTTCAATACCATACTATATACAGGGTCAGTTCAATACTATATACAGGGTCAGTTCAATACCATACTATATACAGGGTCAGTTCAATACCATACTATATACAATGTCAGTTCAGTACCATACTATATACAGGTTCAATACCATACTATATACAGGTACAATACCATACTATATACAGGGTCAGTTCAATACCATACTATATACAGGGTCAGTTCAATACCATACTATATACAGGGTCAGTTCAATACCATACTATATACAGGGTCAGTTCAATACCGTACTATATACAGGGTCAGTTCAGTACCATACTATATACAGGGTCAGTTCAATACTATATACAGGGTCAGTTCAATATTATATACAGGGTCAGTTCAATACTATATACAGGGTCAGTTCAATACTATATACATACATATATATACAGGGTCAGTATCATACTATATACAGGGTCAGTTCAATACTATATACAGGGTCAGTTCAATACCATATTATATACAGGGTCAGTTATTATATACAGGGTCAGTTAAATATACTATATACAGGGTCAGTTCAATACCATATTATATACAGGGTCAGTTCAATACCATATTATATACAGGGTCAGTTCACTATATACCATACTATATACAGGGTCAGTTCAATACCATACTATATACAGGGTCAGTTCAATACCATATTATATACAGGGTCAGTTCAATACCATACTATATACAGGGTCAGTTTAATACCATACTATATACAGGGTCAGTTCAATACCATACTATATACAGGGTCAGTTCAGCACCATACTATATACAGGGTCAGTTCAATACCATACTATATACAGGGTCAGTTCAATCATATACAGGGTCAGTTCAATACTATATACAGGGTCAGTTCAATACTATATACAGGGTCAGTTCAATACCATACTATATACAGGGTCAGTTCAATACTATATATATACAGGGTCAGTTCAATACCATACTATATACAGGTTCAGTACCATACTATATACAGGGTCAGTTCAATATTATATACAGGGTCAGTTCAATACCATATTATATACAGGGTCAGTTCAATACCATACTATATACAGGGTCAGTTCAGTACCATACTATATACAGGGTCAGTTCTGTACCATACTATATACAGGGTCAGTTCAATACCATACTATATACAGGGTCAGTTCAATACCATACTATATACAGGGTCAGTTCAATACCATACTATATACAGGGGTTCAGCACCATACTATATACAGGGTCAGTTCAATACCATACTATATACAGGGTCAGTTCAATACCATATTATATACAGGGTCAGTTCAATACCATACTATATACAGGGTCAGTTCAATACCATACTATGTACAGGGTCAGTTCAGCACCATACTATATACAGGGTCAGTTCAGCACCATACTATATACAGGGTCAGTTTAGTTCCATACTATATACAGGGTCAGTTCAATACCATACTATATACAGGGTCAGTTCAATACCATACTATATACAGGGTCAGTTCAGCACCATACTATATACAGGGTCAGTTCAATACTATATACAGGGTCAGTTCAATACCATACTATATACAGGGTCAGTTCAATACCATACTATATACAGGGTCAGTTCAATACTATATACAGGGTCAGTTCAATACCATACTATATACAGGGTCAGTTCAATATTATATACAGGGTCAGTTCAATCATATTATATCAATACCATATTATATACAGGGTCAGTTCAATACCATACTATATACAGGGTCAGTTCAATACCATACTATATATACAGGGTCAGTTCAATACCATATTATATACAGGGTCAGTTCAATACCATACTATATACAGGGTCAGTTTAATACCATACTATATACAGGGTCAGTTCAATACCATACTATATACAGGGTCAGTTCAGCACCATACTATATACAGGGTCAGTTCAATACTATACTATATACAGGGTCAGTTCAATACCATATACAGGGTCAGTTCAATACTATATACAGGGTCAGTTCAATACTATATACAGGGTCAGTTCAATACCATACTATATACAGGTTCAGTACCATACTATATACAGGGTCAGTTCAATACCATACTATATACAGGTTCAGTACCATACTATATACAGGGTCAGTTCAATATTATATACAGGGTCAGTTCAATACCATATTATATACAGGGTCAGTTCAATACCATACTATATACAGGGTCAGTTCAGTACCATACTATATACAGGGTCAGTTCTGTACCATACTATATACAGGGTCAGTTCAATACCATACTATATACAGGGTCAGTTCAATACCATACTATATACAGGGTCAGTTCAATACCATACTATATACAGGGTCAGTTCAGCACCATACTATATACAGGGTCAGTTCAGCACCATACTATATACAGGGTCAGTTTAGCACCATACTATATACAGGGTCAGTTTAGTTCCATACTATATACAGGGTCAGTTCAATACCATACTATATACAGGGTCAGTTCAGCACCATACTATATACAGGGTCAGTTCAGCACCATACTATATACAGGGTCAGTTCATACTATATACAGGGTCAGTTCAATACCATACTATATACAGGGTCAGTTCAATACCATACTATATACAGGGTCAGTTCACCATACTATATACAGGGTCAGTTCAATACTATATACAGGGTCAGTTCAATACCATACTATATACAGGGTCAGTTCAATACCATACCATAGTTCAATATATACAGGGTCAGTTCAATACCATACTATATACAGGGTCAGTTCAGTTCACCATATTATATACAGGGTCAGTTCAGTACCATACTATATACAGGGTCAGTTCAGTACCATACTATATACAGGGTCAGTTCAATACCATAATATATACAGGGTCCAACCAGCCAGTCAAAATGCTCTCAATGGTACAGCTGTATAACTTTTTGAGGATTTGAGGGCCCATACCAAACTTTTCCAATCCCCCGAGGGGGAAGAGGCACTGTCACGCGTTCTTCATGACTGTATGTGTGTGTTTGGACGATTTTAAGTCTATAGTGCTTTGGACACCAAGGAACTTGAAGCTCTCGACCTGCTCAACTGCGGCCCCGTCGATGTGGATAGCGACGTGCTCCGATCTAGTTGTCGTGTCCAGCACAGCACAGAGACAGCCTTAGTTAAAGAGGTAAATGATCTTAGAGCCAACACAGATGCCAAACAGCTCTCTGTCCTTGTACTCTTAGATTTAAGTGCTGCATTTGACACTGTTGACCGTCATACTGGACAGACTGGAGATGTCACATCCTGACCTTAGTTCCTTTTTTATGTCTCTGTTTTAGGTTGGTCAGGGCGTGAGTTGGGGTGGGCACTCTATGTTTTGTGTTCTACGTTTTCCATTTCTATGTGTTTGGCCTGATATGATTCCCAATCAGAGGCAGCTGGCAATCATTGTCTCTGATTGAGAACCATATTTAGGCAGCCTGTTTTTCCCACTTGAGTTGTGGGTTGTTTTCTGTGTCTGTGTTTATCATACAGAACTGTTTCCCCACTATGGGTTGTGGGTAGTTGTTTTCTGTGTCGGTGTTTACCAACTCTCTTTGTTGTGGTCGGTCATTTCGTGATCTGTTTATTTTATTAAACATCATGAACACTTACGACGCTGCACCTTGGTCCTCACCTTCTTCCACCAATGACAACCGTTACAGGAGAGGTGGATTGGTCTCTCCAGTCCAGACCTATTTAACCGGTCGAGAGTTTTTTGCCAACCTTGGTGAACATAACTCAGAGAGAATGCATATCACGTGGCGTTCCACAAGGTTATATTTTGGGTCCGGTGCTGTTCAGTTTATATATGTTACCCCTTGGCAGTGTTATCAGAGAGCACAGGATTGATTTTCAATGCTACGCAGACGATACACAACTGTACATTTCTGTGTCAACAGAGTATTTTAGCTCCAAGGATAAATGATTAGACTATATTAGTGATTTAAATGCTTGGACGTTCTCCAGCTAAATCCAGACTAGACAGAGGTACTTATTGTTGGTGTCAAGGCACAGAGAGAGAGTCTCGTCGCACATTTTAATTCACGGGCAATAAAGGTAAACAACCTAGGTGTTATTTTAGATTCTGAAATAAATGTTGAATCACACACTAGGAATGTGACCAGAATCTAGCTTTTTACCACCTGTTTTTAAATCAATCCACAATTGTGCACCCTAATACATGTCAGACATGCTTTTCAGTTATGTAGCCAGTAGGTTCCCTTAGGTCCTCTGGCACTGGCTTTTAACTATCCCAAAGCCAACATGGAGAGACAGCCTTTAGTTATTATGCCCCCAGCCTCTGGAATAGCCTGCCAGGGAACCTGAGGGGGGCCTAAACTGTGGACGATATTTAAAACACATTTTTAGCTTTGCTTTTCCTCAGTCTGCTTTTTAGTTGTTCAGTTCTTGTAAATGTTTTATTTTTTATCTGATGTTTGTTGTCTAGTAGATATTTCAGCTGTTAGAACCACAAGCAGGAAAACATCTTAAAGGGAAAATCTGCGTTTGGTACATTTTTGGACTTCTAAATTAATGATATATACCCATTCATTCTTGAAGTAAATGCCTCAGGAGCTTAGTTCAACGTACCCCATTAGAACCCCATTTGAACCCAAAATACAAGCTAGTTTTACTCCATTGTTTGTAAACAATGTATTTGTTAAGAAACTCTGTATAGCCTCAACATGGCTACAACTCTAATTTCATGGATGGTCAGTCCTTGCATCCAAAGCTCACTTTATGAATTTGTGTGGTTTCATTTCTTCAGCTCAATCCCTCAGCTGTTTACCAAAGAAAGTGATGGGAGAACGTTTAGTTATTTGATTCCCAGATTGCCCCTTTAAGGATAATGGGATAGTGATGCTCATAGGGAAAGAGGGATCAGTGTTTGCGGAAATGTTTTTTTATTTGATTCCTTATTTCCGCTTTGTGTGTTTGATATTTGGGTTTGTGACAGTTTCTCACACCTGTTCCCGCTGCCTATCTACATCTTCAAGGAGGCCTTTGCTCATTCTAAAGATATGAAATGAATGTGACCTATAGTTCACTGGTGCTGAATAATAAGATCTGTGGAGGAAAACTATGGACTGTAAAATGTAAGGGACTTCCTGTGGGAAAACACAAGACATTAAAGAGCCTCTAGAAAGGTTTGAAAGCCTTGCTCTCCTTGGCTGTTCCTTTTAATGTACATTCAAATGGAGTGTGTTTGTCTGTGGTGAGATTCAAACACGTTACCACTAGATCATTACACTAGATGTTTATGTTATACTTCCACCTCGACCAACCACCCTCCTTTCAGTTTTGCCTTAAATAACCATCTGTCTTATGTGACCATATCAAACGTAACATATACTAATTTAAATGTTCTGTATTTACGTTTACTAAGTTACATCTAGTCTAGTCATGTAACCTAACATAAACATATCATACTATATAAAAGGAGTGGCACAGATTTAAGTAAACTATAATGTGTTTTGCTTGGGTTATAGACCTCTCTATGTCATGTGGTCTGCACATCAGCCAGGCTTGGAGTCCACAACCAAAACTTACCCCCACAGTTCACACCCATGTTATCTGATCTGAGCTCACTATGCAACAGTTGTGTGCAGCGATGCAGTTGAACAGGTTCTTGTTCCAAGGAATAGAAAGCAGGTAGTTTGATCACATCACAATAGTTTGATCACAGAACACTAGTACATTTATCAGACTGCAGTGCCTCAATAGGACTGATTCAACCAGGTAAATGGATCAGCTACTTGTCTTTTGAAATGTGTTCTACTATATTATCCATTGTTATTGTAGAAGTGATGCTTCAGTATTGCTTTGCTGGTTTCAAGTTATGTTAGTCTTTGTCTTTATGATGAATCTAATTGTCTTTTTCAGGGATGAAGGTGACTCAGCTAGACTGTCTGTGTGTGATTCTTCTATATCTCCTACACACAGCAGGCTCTGGTACAGTACAATACACATTTAATATCTCACTGCCTTCAATACCTCTGCGTGTGTGATTTAATATGATCTCATTGTGTCTTTAGTCACTATTGTGGTCTTAAGGGTTCTACACAGTCTAATCAAACAGAGCCGAATGAGGTCCTTTTGCTTCTCTGTCTACATAGTTCTACTACTATTGTCCGTCAGCTCCATTGTGTAAACTGTGGAGATCCCTTTAGGGTGCATGGCCAAAGGAGATTTCCTCTCCTGGTCTCCTTTCCTTCATCTTTCTGGTGTGTGTGTGATTAATATTATCTAATTGTGTCTTTAGTTGCTTGTGTAGTGTTAAGGTGCATAACCTAAGGTGGATTCCTCTCCTAGTCTCCTTTCCTTCCTCTGCACTGATGTAACAACTAAATGGTGAATCCAACTCTTCTGTAGGCCTCCACCCTATAGTACTACTATATATCCTACAGTGTATAGTACTACTATATATCCTACAGTGTCTAGTACTACTATATATACTACAGTGTATAGTACTACAGTGTATAGTACTACTATATATACTACAGTGTCTAGTACTACTATATATACACTACAGTGTATAGTACTACTATATATCCTACAGTGTATAGTACCACTATATATACTAGTGTCTAGTACTACTATATATACTACAGTGTCTAGTACTACTATATATACTACAGTGTCTAGTACTACTATATATACTACAGTGTCTAATACTACTATATATACTACAGTGTCCAGTACTACTATAAATACTACAGTGTCTAGTACTACTATAAATACTACAGTGTCTAGTACTACTATATACACTACAGTGTCTAGTACTACTATAAATACTACAGTGTCTAGTACTACTATATATACCACGGTGTCTAGTACTACTATATATACTACGGTGTCTAGTACTACTATATATACCACAGTGTCTAGTACTACTATATATACTACAGTGTCTAGTACTACTATATATACACTACAGTGTCTAGTACTACTATATATACTACAGTGTCTAGTACTACTATATATACTACAGTGTCTAGTGTCAGGACCCGGTTACGAACCTGGGTCTCCGGAGTGAGAAACAGTCACTTAACCAACTGAGCCACGAATAGTCAGCAGAACCCAGAAGATGAGGCAGACACAGCAGTACTTAAGACGGTGTATTTAATAAAGTAAAAAGGAGAAGTCCTTCAATACAAAAATGGCAAATCCAAAAGGTGGTAGGAATAGCACAAAA
Organism: Oncorhynchus masou masou; assembly: GCF_036934945.1. Taxonomy (NCBI): domain Eukaryota; kingdom Metazoa; phylum Chordata; class Actinopteri; order Salmoniformes; family Salmonidae; genus Oncorhynchus; species Oncorhynchus masou. Next base: position 21,118 of record NW_027003499.1, read on the forward strand.
AAGCCTCAAGAGATACTCAAAAACAAAAACAGAATTCCACAAGAGCATCCACCGGAATCGACAAGAATACACAGAACACTAGGGCTGGGTGCTAACATACAAACACAGAGCACAGAACTGAGGGAAACTAAGGGTTTAGATACAATCAGGGGAAACGAGGCACAGGTGCAAATAATAATGGGGAACAAGGGAAAAAACATAAGGTCAAAAAGCACAATGGGGGCATCTAGTGACCAAAACCCGGAACAACCCTGGCCAAATCCTGACAGTCTAGTACTACTATATATACTACAGTGTCTAGTACTACTCTATATACTACAGTGTCTAGTACTACTATATATACCACAGTGTCTAGTACTACTATATATACTACAGTGTCTAGTACAACTATATATACTACTCTATATACTACAGTGTCTAGTACCACTATATATACCACAGTGTCTAGTACTACTATATATACTACAGTGTATTTCAGATCAGTGCAGATGAGAGAGGAAACCACTAAACTATTGAAACTGTTAATATGTCTTTTCTCTTCAGAGAAGTTTGAGGTTCTTGGTCCAACTGATCCCATTGTTGCTGTAGCTGGTGATGACATCATTCTGCCCTGTTACCTCAAACCCAACATCAGCGCTGAGGACATGACAGTGGACTGGCTGAACCTGGACTTCTTAGACGGTCGTGTTTTTCGTTACCAAAACCACAGAATCATACGAGAGGATCAGATTCTCTTCTATAGTGGAAGAACTTCACTGTTTCAAGAGGAACTGTGGAGGGGAAACACCTCTTTGAAACTGACCAGGGTACAAGGCACTGATGAGGGACATTACAAATGTTTTATTCAGTCAAAGAGCTGGTATGATGATTTCACTATTCAAGTCCTCGTTAAAGGTGAGGTTTATTTTCATGTTAATGTAATAATCTAACTACAGTACAATGACATCACCTCTTTCCTTCATATTACTGGATACAGTATGTGTCTATTTGTTCACAGCCTTTCACCAGGTAACATCCAGTCTCTCTGTGTGTCTGTAGCTGTAGGATCCAAGCCAGTGGTGTCCATTGTGGGACACAGAGAGGGAGGGATGGGTCTGCTGTGTGAAACAGAAGGCTGGCACCCTGAGCCTGAGCTGGTGTGGCTGGACAGTAAAGGAGTCCATCTCTCTGCTCGAACTCTTGAGATACGTAGAGACTTCAAGGGTTTCTACAGAGTCAAACAACATGTCATTGTCCAGGAGACTGACACCAACCACTTTACCTGCAGAGTCCAACAGAGCCAGATAAATGATAACATGGAGACAGAGATTCACCTCCCTAGTGAGTAACAACATAATATTATATATATTAATGTGTTAATGTCCAGTATGTGTTTTAACCAAAGGCTTTGAGACGACAATACAAAAGATTAGTGTTTATTATGACACAATCCACTGCTGTGTGGTAGTATTAGTACCCAACCCTGTTGTTGATGTGTGGTAGTATTAGTACCAAACCCTGTTGTTGATGTGTAATGATGTGTGTGGTAGTGTTAGTACCAAACCCTGTTGTTGATGTGTGGTAGTATTAGTACCAAACCCTGTTGTTGATGTGTGGTAGTATTTGTACCAAACCCTGTTGATGTGTAATGATGTGTGGTAGTATTAGTAGCAAACCATGTTGATGATGTGTAATGATGTGTGGTAGTATTAGTACCAAACCCTGTTGTTGATGTGTAATGATGTGTGGTAGTAGTAGTACCAAACCCTGTTGTTGATGTGTGTGGTAGTATTAGTACCAAACCCTGTTGTTGATGTGTGGTAGTATTGGTATCAGACCCTGTTGTTGATGTGTGGCAGTGTTAGTACAAAAACCTGTTGTTGATGTGTGATAGTACTAGTATCAAACCCTGTTGTTGATGTGTGGTAGTATTAGTAACAAACCCTGTTGTTGATGTGTAACGATGTGTGGTAGTATTAGTACCAAACCCTGTTGTTGATGTGTAATGATGTGTGGTAGTATTAGTACCCAACTCTGTTGTTGATGTGTAATAATGTGTGGTAGTATTAGTACTAAACCCTGTTGTTGATGTGTGATAGTACTAGTATCAAACCCTGTTGTTGATGTGTGGTAGTATTAGTAACAAACCCGGTTGTTGATGTGTAATGATGTGTGGTAGTATTAGTACCCAACTATGTTGTTGATGTGTAATAATGTGTGGTAGTATTAGTACTAAACCCTGTTGTTGATGTGTGATAGTACTAGTATCAAACCCTGTTGTTGATGTGTGGTAGTATTAGTAACAAACCCTGTTGTTGATGTGTAACGATGTGTGGTAGTATTAGTACCAAACCCTGTTGTTGAAGTGTAATGATGTGTGGTAGTATTTGTACTAAACACTGTTGTTGATGTGTAATGATGTGTGGTAGTATTAGTACCAAACCCTGTTGTTGATGTGTAATGATGTGTGTGGTAGTGTTAGTACCAAACCCTGTTGTTGATGTGTGGTAGTATTAGTACCAAACCCTGTTGTTAATGTGTGTGGTAGTATTAGTACCAAACCCTGTTGTTGATGTGTGGTAGTATTAGTATCAGACCCTGTTGTTGATGTGTGGCAGTGTTAGTACAAAACCCTGTTGTTGATGTGTAATTATGTGTGGTAGTAGTAGTACCAAACCCTGTTGTTGATGTGTGTGGTAGTATTAGTACCAAACCCTGTTAGTGATGTGTGGTAGTATTGGTATCAGACCCTGTTGTTGATGTGTGGCAGTGTTAGTACAAAAACCTGTTGTTGATGTGTGATAGTACTAGTATCAAACCCTGTTGTTGATGTGTGGTAGTATTAGTAACAAACCCTGTTGTTGATGTGTAACGATGTGTGGTAGTATTAGTACCAAACCCTGTTGTTGATGTGTAATGATGTGTGGTAGTATTAGTACCCAACTCTGTTGTTGATGTGTAATAATGTATGGTAGTATTAGTACCAAACCCTGTTGTTGATGTGTGATAGTACTAGTATCAAACCCTGTTGTTGATGTGTGGTAGTATTAGTAACAAACCCGGTTGTTGATGTGTAATGATGTGTGGTAGTATTAGTACCCAACTCTGTTGTTGATGTGTAATAATGTGTGGTAGTATTAGTACTAAACCCTGTTTTTGATGTGTGATAGTACTAGTATCAAACCCTGTTGTTGATGTGTGGTAGTATTAGTAACAAACCCTGTTGTTGATGTGTAACGATGTGTGGTAGTATTAGTACCAAACCCTGTTGTTGATGTGTAATGATGTGTGGTAGTATTTGTACTAAACACTGTTGTTGATGTGTAATGATGTGTGGTAGTATTAGTACCAAACCCTGTTGTTGATGTGTAATGATGTGTGTGGTAGTGTTAGTACCAAACCCTGTTGTTGATGTGTGGTAGTATTTGTACCAAACCCTGTTGATGTGTAATGATGTGTGTTAGTAGTAGTACCAAACCCTGTTGTTGATGTGTGTGGTAGTATTAGTACCAAACCCTGTTGTTGATGTGTGGCAGTGTTAGTACAAAACCCTGTTGTTGATGTGTGATAGTACTAGTATAAAACCCTGTTGTTGATGTGTGGAAGTATTAGTAACAAACCCTGTTGTTGATGTGTAACGATGGGTGGTAGTATTAGTACCAAACCCTGGTGTTGATGTGTAGTGATGTGTGGTAGTATTAGTACCCAGGTAGTATTAGTACCCAACTCTGTTGTTGATGTGTAATAATGTGTGGTAGTATTAGTACTAAACCCTGTTGTTGATGTGTGGTAGTACTAGTACCAAACCCTGTTGTTGATGTGTTTGGTAGAAGTAGTACCAAACCCTGTTGTTGATGTGTAATGATGTGTGGTAGTATTTGTACCAAACCCTGTTGTTGTGTAATGATGTGTGGTAGTATTAGTAGCAAACCATGTTGATGATGTGTAATGATGTGTGGTAGTATTTGTACCAAACACTGTTGTTGATGTGTAATGATGTGTGGTAGTATTAGTACCAAACCCTGTTGTTGATGTGTGGTAGTATTAGTACCAAACCCTGTTGTTGATGTGTGGCAGTATTAGTACCAAACCCTGTTGTTGATGTGTGGTAGTATTAGTACCAAACCCTGTTGTTGATGTGTGGCAGTATTAGTACCAAACCCTGTTGTTGATGTGTAATGATGCGTGGTAGTATTAGTACCAAACCCTGCTGTTGATGTGTGATAGTACTAGTACCAAACCCTGTTGTTGATGTGTGGTAGTATTAGTATCAGACCCTGTTGTTGATGTGTGGCAGTATTAGTACCAAACCCTGTTGTTGATGTGTGGTAGTATTAGTACCCAGGTAGTATTAGTACCCAACTCTGTTGTTGATGTGTAATAATGTGTGGTAGTATTAGTACTAAACCCTGTTGTTGATGTGTGGTAGTACTAGTACCAAACCCTGTTGTTGATGTGTTTGGTAGAAGTAGTACCAAACCCTGTTGTTGATGTGTAATGATGTGTGGTAGTATTTGTACCAAACCCTGTTGTTGTGTAATGATGTGTGGTAGTATTAGTAGCAAACCATGTTGATGATGTGTAATGATGTGTGGTAGTATTTGTACCAAACACTGTTGTTGATGTGTAATGATGTGTGGTAGTATTAGTACCAAACCCTGTTGTTGATGTGTGGTAGTATTAGTACCAAACCCTGTTGTTGATGTGTGGCAGTATTAGTACCAAACCCTGTTGTTGATGTGTGGTAGTATTAGTACCAAACCCTGTTGTTGATGTGTGGCAGTATTAGTACCAAACCCTGTTGTTGATGTGTAATGATGTTGTGGTAGTATTAGTACCAAACCCTGCTGTTGATGTGTGATAGTACTAGTACCAAACCCTGTTGTTGATGTGTGGTAGTATTAGTATCAGACCCTGTTGTTGATGTGTGGCAGTATTAGTACCAAACCCTGTTGTTGATGTGTGGTAGTATTAGTACCAAACCCTGTTGTTGATGTGTGGCAGTATTAGTACCAAACCCTGTTGTTGATGTGTAATGATGCGTGGTAGTATTAGTACCAAACCCTGCTGTTGATGTGTGATAGTACTAGTACCAAACCCTGTTGTTGATGTGTGGTAGTATTAGTATCAGACCCTGTTGTTGATGTGTGGCAGTATTAGTACAAAACCCTGTTGTTGGTGTGTGATAGTACTAGTATCAAACCCTGTTGTTGATGTGTGGTAGTATTAGTAACAAACCCTGTTGTTGATGTGTAATGATGTGTGGTAGTATTAGTACCAAACCCTGTTGTTGATGTGTAATGATGTGTGGTAGTATTAGTACCAAACCCTGGTGTTGATGTGTAATGATGTGTGGTAATATTAGTACCCAACTCTGTTGTTGATGTGTGGTAGTACTAGTACCAAACCCTGTTGTTGATGTGTTTGGTAGAAGTAGTACCAAACCCTGTTGTTGATGTGTAATTGTTACAGACACAGTTATCCTGTGTGTGTGTGTATCCTGTGTGTGTGTTTCTTTTCTCTCCTTCTCCCCTCACAGGTGAAAATCATCACTCCCCAATCAGTCAACAATCAGTCAACAATCAGACGACACACCTCCTCATATTTCCTGACCTATCACAGTTCCTTTCCCATGTTTTAAAAACCCCATCATTTGTTTGTTCTGTAGCTCAGCTCAGCTCAGCTCAGCTCAGCTCAGCTCAGCTCAGCTCAGCTCAGCTCAGCTCAATCCAATCTCTCTGTAAATGCCATGTCTGTAGGTCTCTGTGTTTCACTCTCGCTTTGTGTCTTAACCTCTCTTTTGTTTAAGCACCTCATAGCACTTTGTCATCACCTGTGAGTATTGTTTTTGGTTATGGTGTTTGTTTGATTGCTGGTGGAAAAGGGGGAAACCAAGACAATGGGCATACACTACCCGTAGGTGAACTTTGTTAAATACACTAGTTAGAACTGGGCGGACCACCCACTGTATTTTTGGTTAGTTAGTTAGCTGTTGTTAAAGTAGGCTAGTCTAGCTTAGGGGTGTTTTCGAATACTTATTGTTTCTTTCCTTGGGTCCAGCCCAGCCCCTTTTCCTGCTCCCCCCATTACCGTGTGTTTATAAATAAACCTAGAGTTTGACGGTAGATTTCAGTTGTCGTGCTTATTTCGTTCACACTTTTCCTTTGTCACAATAATAATTTGCATGAGTTATGTTACGAGTCTCATTACCATCCCCCCTAGACTGTCGGGCCAAAAGGGATTCGTAACAGTAATGATGTGTGGTAGTATTTGTACCAAACCCTGTTGTTGTGTAATGATGTGTGGTAGTATTAGTACCAAACCCTGTTGATGATGTGTAATGATGTGTGTAGTATGTGTACCAAACACTGTTGTTGATGTGTGGTAGTACTAGTACCAAACCCTGTTGTTGATGTGTTTGGTAGAAGTAGTACCAAACCCTGTTGTTGATGTGTAATGATGTGTGGTAGTATTTGTACCAAACCCTGTTGTTGTGTAATGATGTGTGGTAGTATTAGTACCAAACCCTGTTGTTGACGTGTGGCAGTATTAGTACCAAACCCTGTTGTTGATGTGTGGTAGTATTAGTACCAAACCCTGTTGTTGATGTGTGGCAGTATTAGTTCCAAACCCTGTTGTTGATGTGTAATGATGTGTGGTAGTATTAGTACCAAACCCTGTTGTTGATGTGTAATGATGTGTGTGGTAGTATTAGTACCAAACCCTGTTGTTGATGTGTGATAGTACTAGTACCAAACCCTGTTGTTGATGTGTGGTAGTATTAGTACCAAACCCTGTTGTTGATGTGTAATGATGTGTGGTAGTATTAGTATCAAACCCTGTTGTTGATGTGTGGTAGTGTTAGTACAAAACCCTGTTGTTGATGTGTGTTAGTACTTGTATCAAACCCTGTTGTTGAGGTGTAATGATGTGTGGTAGTATTAGTACCAATCCTGTTGTTAATGTGTGGTAGTATTAGTACCAAACCCTGTTGTTGATGTGTCATGAGGTGTGGTAGTATTAGTACCAAACCCTGTTGTTGATGTGTGGTAGTATTAGCACCAAACCCTGTCGTTGATGTGTAATGATGTGTGGTAGTATTTGTATCAAACCCTGTTGTTGATGTGTAATGATGTGTGGTAGTATTAGTACCAACCCCTGTTGTTGATGTGTAATGATGTGTGGTAGTATTAGTACCAAACCCTGTTGTTGATGTGTAATAATGTCTCATAGTATTTGTATCAAACCCTGTTGTTGATGTGTAATGATGTGTGTGGTAGTGTTAGTACCAAACCCTGTGTTGATGTGTGGTAGTATTAGTACCAAACCCTGTTTTTGATGTGTGATAGGACTAGTATCAAACCCTGTTGTTTATGTGTAATGATGTGTGGTAGTATTAGTACCAAACCCTGTTGTTGATGTGTAATGATGTGTGTTAGTATTAGTACCCAACTCTGTTGTTGATGTGTAATAATGTGTGGTAGTACTTGTACCAAACCCTGTTGTTGATGTGTTTGGTAGAAGTAGTACCAAACCCTGTTGTTGATGTGTAATGATGTGTGGTAGTATTTGTACCAAACCCTGTTGTTGTGTAATGATGTGTGGTAGTATTAGTACCAAACCCTGTTGTTGACGTGTGGCAGTATTAGTACCAAACCCTGTTGTTGATGTGTGGTAGTATTAGTACCAAACCCTGTTGTTGATGTGTGGCAGTATTAGTTCCAAACCCTGTTGTTGATGTGTAATGATGTGTGGTAGTATTAGTACCAAACCCTGTTGTTGATGTGTAATGATGTGTGTGGTAGTATTAGTACCAAACCCTGTTGTTGATGTGTGATAGTACTAGTACCAAACCCTGTTGTTGATGTGTGGTAGTATTAGTACCAAACCCTGTTGTTGATGTGTAATGATGTGTGGTAGTATTAGTATCAAACCCTGTTGTTGATGTGTGGTAGTGTTAGTACAAAACCCTGTTGTTGATGTGTGTTAGTACTTGTATCAAACCCTGTTGTTGAGGTGTAATGATGTGTGGTAGTATTAGTACCAATCCTGTTGTTAATGTGTGGTAGTATTAGTACCAAACCCTGTTGTTGATGTGTCATGAGGTGTGGTAGTATTAGTACCAAACCCTGTTGTTGATGTGTGGTAGTATTAGCACCAAACCCTGTCGTTGATGTGTAATGATGTGTGGTAGTATTTGTATCAAACCATGTTGTTGATGTGTAATGATGTGTGGTAGTATTAGTACCAACCCCTGTTGTTGATGTGTAATGATGTGTGGTAGTATTAGTACCAAACCCTGTTGTTGATGTGTAATAATGTCTCATAGTATTTGTATCAAACCCTGTTGTTGATGTGTAATGATGTGTGTGGTAGTGTTAGTACCAAACCCTGTGTTGATGTGTGGTAGTATTAGTACCAAACCCTGTTTTTGATGTGTGATAGGACTAGTATCAAACCCTGTTGTTTATGTGTAATGATGTGTGGTAGTATTAGTACCAAACCCTGTTGTTGATGTGTAATGATGTGTGTTAGTATTAGTACCCAACTCTGTTGTTGATGTGTAATAATGTGTGGTAGTACTTGTACCAAACCCTGTTGTTGATGTGTTTGGTAGAAGTAGTACCAAACCCTGTTGTTGATGTGTAATGATGTGTGTAGTATTTGTACCAAACACTGTTGTTGAGGTGTAATGATGTGTGGTAGTATTTGTACCAAACCCTGTTGTTGTGTAATGATGTGTGGTAGTATTAGTACCAAACCCTGTTGATGATGTGTAATGATGTGTGTAGTATTTGTACCAAACACTGTTGTTGATGTGTAATGATGTGTGGTAGTATTAGTACCAAACCCTGTTGTTTATGTGTGGTAGTATTAGTACCAAACCCTGTTGTTGATGTGTGGCAGTATTAGTACCAACCCCTGTTGTTGATGTGTAATGATGTGTGGTAGTATTAGTACCAAACTCTGTTGTTGATGTGTGGTAGTATTAGTACCAAACCCTGTTGTTGATGTGTGGCAGTATTAGTACCAAACCCTGTTGTTGATGTGTGGTAGTATTAGTACCAAACCCTGTTGTTGATGTGTGGCAGTATTAGTACCAAACCCTGTTGTTGATGTGTAATGATGCGTGGTAGTATTAGTACCAAACCCTGCTGTTGATGTGTGGTAGTATTAGTACCAAACCCTGTTGTTGATGTGTGGTAGTATTAGTATCAGACCCTGTTGTTGATGTGTGGCAGTATTAGTACAAAACCCTGTTGTTGGTGTGTGATAGTACTAGTATCAAACCCTGTTGTTGATGTGTGGTAGTATTAGTAACAAACCCTGTTGTTGATGTGTAATGATGTGTGGTAGTATTAGTACCAAACCCTGTTGTTGATGTGTAATGATGTGTGGTAGTATTAGTACCAAACCCTGGTGTTGATGTGTAATGATGTGTGGTAATATTAGTACCCAACTCTGTTGTTGATGTGTGGTAGTACTAGTACCAAACCCTGTTGTTGATGTGTTTGGTAGAAGTAGTACCAAACCCTGTTGTTGATGTGTAATTGTTACAGACACAGTTATCCTGTGTGTGTGTGTATCCTGTGTGTGTGTTTCTTTTCTCTCCTTCTCCCCTCACAGGTGAAAATCATCACTCCCCAATCAGTCAACAATCAGTCAACAATCAGAAGACACACCTCCTCATATTTCCTGACCTATCACAGTTCCTTTCCCATGTTTTAAAAACCCCATCATTTGTTTGTTCTGTAGCTCAGCTCAGCTCAGCTCAGCTCAGCTCAATCTCTCTGTAAATGCCATGTCTGTAGGTCTCTGTGTTTCACTCTCGCTTTGTGTCGTAACCTCTCTTTTGTTTAAGCACCTCATAGCACTTTGTCATCACCTGTGAGTATTGTTTTTGGTTATGGTGTTTGTTTGATTGCTGGTGGAAAAGGGGGAAACCAAGACAATGGGCATACACTACCCGTAGGTGAACTTTGTTAAATACACTAGTTAGAACTGGGCGGACCACCCACTGTATTTTTGGTTAGTTAGTTAGCTGTTGTTAAAGTAGGCTAGTCTAGCTTAGGGGTGTTTTCGAATACTTATTGTTTCTTTCCTTGGGTCCAGCCCAGCCCCTTTTCCTGCTCCCCCCATTATCGTGTGTTTATAAATAAACCTAGAGTTTGACGGTAGATTTCAGTTGTCGTGCTTATTTCGTTCACACTTTTCCTTTGTCACAATAATAATTTGCATGAGTTATGTTACGAGTCTCATTACCATCCCCCCTAGACTGTCGGGCCAAAAGGGATTCGTAACAGTAATGATGTGTGGTAGTATTTGTACCAAACCCTGTTGTTGATGTGTGGCAGTACTAGTACCAAACCCTGTTGTTGATGTGTTTGGTAGAAGTAGTACCAAACCCTGTTGTTGTGTAATGATGTGTGGTAGTATTAGTACCAAACCCTGTTGTTGATGTGTGGCAGTATTAGTACCAAACCCTGTTGTTGATGTGTGGTAGTATTAGTACCAAACCCTGTTGTTGATGTGTGGCAGTATTAGTTCCAAACCCTGTTGTTGATGTGTAATGATGTGTGGTAGTATTAGTACCAAACCCTGTTGTTGATGTGTAATGATGTGTGTGGTAGTATTAGTACCAAACCCTGTTGTTGATGTGTGATAGTACTAGTACCAAACCCTGTTGTTGATGTGTGGTAGTATTAGTACCAAACCCTGTTGTTGATGTGTAATGATGTGTGGTAGTATTAGTATCAAACCCTGTTGTTGATGTGTGGTAGTGTTATTACAAAACCCTGTTGTTGATGTGTGTTAGTACTTGTATCAAACCCTGTTGTTGAGGTGTAATGATGTGTGGTAGTATTAGTACCAATCCTGTTGTTAATGTGTAGTAGTATTAGTACCAAACCCTGTTGTTGATGTGTCATGAGGTGTGGTAGTATTAGTACCAAACCCTGTTGTTGATGTGTGGTAGTATTAGCACAAAACCCTGTCGTTGATGTGTAATGATGTGTGGTAGTATTTGTATCAAACCCTGTTGTTGATGTGTAATGATGTGTGGTAGTATTAGTACCAACCCCTGTTGTTGATGTGTAATGATGTGTGGTAGTATTAGTACCAAACCCTGTTGTTGATGTGTAATAATGTATCATAGTATTTGTATCAAACCCTGTTGTTGATGTGTAATGATGTGTGTGGTAGTGTTAGTACCAAACCCTGTGTTGATGTGTGGTAGTATTAGTACCAAACCCTGTTTTTGATGTGTGATAGGACTAGTATCAAACCCTGTTGTTGATGTGTAATGATGTGTGTTAGTATTAGTACCCAACTCTGTTGTTGATGTGTAATAATGTGTGGTAGTACTTGTACCAAACCCTGTTGTTGATGTGTTTGGTAGAAGTAGTACCAAACCCTGTTGTTGATGTGTAATGATGTGTGTAGTATTTGTACCAAACACTGTTGTTGAGGTGTAATGATGTGTGGTAGTATTTGTACCAAACCCTGTTGTTGTGTAATGATGTGTGGTAGTATTAGTACCAAACCCTGTTGATGATGTGTAGTATTTGTACCAAACACTGTTGTTGATGTGTAATGATGTGTGGTAGTATTAGTACCAAACTCTGTTGTTGATGTGTAATGATGTGTGTGGTAGTATTAGTACCAAACCCTGTTGTTGATGTGTGATAGTACTAGTGCCAAACCCTGTTGTTGATGTGTGGTAGTATTAGTATCAAACCCTGTTGTTGATGTGTGGTAGTGTTAGTACAAAACATTTACATTTAAGTCATTTAGCAGACGCTCTTATCCAGAGCGACTTACAAATTGGTGAATTCACCTTCTGACATCCAGTGGAACAGCCACTTTACAATAGTGCATCTAAATCATTTAAGGGGGGGGGGGTGAGAGGGATTACTTTATCCTATCCTAGGTATTCCTTGAAGAGGTGGGGTTTCAGGTGTCTCCGGAAGGTGGTGATTGACTCCGCTGTCCTGGCGTCGTGATGGAGTTTGTTCCACCATTGGGGGGCCAGAGCAGCGAACAGTTTTGACTGTGCTGAGCGGGAACTGTACTTCCTCAGTGGTAGGGAGGCGAGCAGGCCAGAGGTGGATGAACGCAGTGCCCTTGTTTGGGTGTAGGGCCTGATCAGAGCCTGGAGGTACTGGGGTGCCGTTCCCCTCACAGCTCCGTAGGCAAGCACCATGGTCTTGTAGCGGATGCGAGCTTCAACTGGAAGCCAGTGGAGAGAGCGGAGGAGCGGGGTGACGTGAGAGAACTTGGGAAGGTTGAACACCAGACGGGCTGCGGCGTTCTGGATGAGTTGTAGGGCTTTAATGGCACAGGCAGGGAGCCCAGCCAACAGCGAGTTGCAGTAATCCAGACGGGAGATGACAAGTGCCTGGATTAGGACCTGCGCCGCTTCCTGTGTGAGGCAGGGTCGTACTCTGCGGATGTTGTAGAGCATGAACCTACAGGAACGGGCCACCGCCTTGATGAGAACGACAGGGTGTTGTCCAGGATCACGCCAAGGTTCTTAGCGCTCTGGGAGGAGGACACAATGGAGTTGTCAACCGTGATGGCGAGATCATGGAACGGGCAGTCCTTCCCCGGGAGGAGGAGCAGCTCCGTCTTGTCGAGGTTCAGCTTGAGGTGGTGATCCGTCATCCACACTGATATGTCTGCCAGACATGCAGAGATGCGATTCACCACCTGGTCATCAGAAGGGGGAAAGGAGAAGATTAATTGTGTGTCGTCTGCATAGCAATGATAGGAGAGACCATGTGAGGTGATGACAGAGCCAAGTGACTTGGTGTATAGCGAGAATAGGAGAGGGCCTAGAACAGAGCCCTGGGGGACCCCAGTGGTGAGAGCGCGTGGCGAGGAGACAGATTCTCGCCACGCCACCTGGTAGGAGCGACCTGTCAGGTAGGACGCAATCCAAGCGTGGGCCGCGCCGGAGATGCCCAACTCGGAGAGGGTGGAGAGGAGGATCTGATGGTTCACAGTATCGAAGGCAGCCGATAGGTCTAGAAGGATGAGAGCAGAGGAGAGAGAGTTAGCTTTAGCAGTGCGGAGCGCCTCTGTGATACAGAGAAGAGCAGTCTCAGTTGAATGACTAGTCTTGAAACCTGACTGATTTGGATCAAGAAGGTCATTCTGAGAGAGATAGCGGGAGAGCTGGCCAAGGACGGCACGTTCAAGAGTTTTGGAGAGAAAAGAAAGAAGGGATACTGGTCTGTAGTTGTTGACATCGGAGGGATCGAGTGTAGGTTTTTTCAGAAGGGGTGCAACTCTCGCTCTCTTGAAGACGGAAGGGACGTAGCCAGCGGTCAGGGATGAGTTGATGAGCGAGGTGAGGTAAGGGAGAAGGTCTCCGGAAATGGTCTGGAGAAGAGAGGAGGGGATAGGGTCAAGCGGGCAGGTTGTTGGGCGGCCGGCCGTCACAAGAAGCGAGATTTCATCTGGAGAGAGAGGGGAGAAAGAGGTCAGAGCACAGGGTAGGGCAGTGTGAGCAGAACCAGCGTTGTCGTTTGACTTAGCAAACGAGGATCGGATGTCGTCGACCTTCTTTTCAAAATGGTTGACGAAGTCATCTGCAGAGAGGGAGGAGGGGGGGGGGGAGGAGGATTCAGGAGGGAGGAGAAGGTGGCAAAGAGCTTCCTAGGGTTAGAGGCAGATGCTTGGAATTTAGAGTGGTAGAAAGTGGCTTTAGCAGCAGAGACAGAGGAGGGAAATGTAGAGAGGAGGGAGTGAAAGGATGCCAGGTCCGCAGGGAGGCGAGTTTTCCTCCATTTCCGCTCGGCTGCCCGGAGCACTGTTCTGTGAGCTCGCAGTGAGTCGTCGAGCCACGGAGCGGGAGGGAGGACCGAGCCGGCCTGGAGGATAGGGGACATAGAGAGTCAAAGGATGCAGAAAGGGAAGAGAGGAGGGTTGAGGAGGCAGAATCAGGAGATAGGTTGGAGAAGGTATGAGCAGAGGGAAGAGATGATAGGATGGAAGAGGAGAGAGTAGCGGGGGAGAGAGAGCGAAGGTTGGGACGGCGCGATACCATCCGAGTAGGGGCAGTGTGGGAAGTGTTGGATGAGAGCGAGAGGGAAAAGGATACAAGGTAGTGGTCGGAGACTTGGAGGGGAGTTGCAATGAGGTTAGTGGAAGAACAGCATCTAGTAAAGATGAGGTTGAGCGTATTGCCTGCCTTGTGAGTAGGGGGGGAAGGTGAGAGGGTGAGGTCAAAAGAGGAGAGGAGTGGAAAGAAGGAGGCAGAGAGGAATGAGTCAAAGGTAGACGAGGGGAGGTTAAAGTCGCCCAGGACAGTGAGAGGTGAGCCGTCCTCAGGAAAGGAGCTTATCAAGGCATCAAGCTCATTGATGAACTCTCCGAGGGAACCTGGAGGGCGATAAATGATAAGGATGTTAAGCTTGAAAGGGCTGGTAACTGTGACAGCATGGAATTCAAAGGAGGCGATAGACAGATGGGTAAGGGGAGAAAGAGAGAATGATCACTTGGGAGAGATGAGGATCCCGGGGCCACCACCCCGCTGACCAGAAGCTCTCGGGGTGTGCGAGAACACGTGGGCGGACGAAGAGAGAGCAGTAGGAGTAGCAGTGTTATCTGTGGTGATCCATGTTTCCGTCAGTGCCAAGAAGTCGAGGGACTGGAGGGAGGCATAGGCTGAGATGAAGTCTGCCTTGTTGGCCGCAGATCGGCAGTTCCAGAGGCTACCGGAGACCTGGAACTCCACGTGGGTCGTGCGCGCTGGGACCACCAGATTAGGGTGGCCGCGGCCACGCGGTGTGGAGCGTTTGTATGGTCTGTGCAGAGAGGAGAGAACAGGGATAGATAGACACATAGTTGACAGGCTACAGAAGAGGCTACGCTAATGCAAAGGAGATTGGAATGACAAGTGGACTACACATCTCAAATGTTCAGAAAGTTAAGCTTACGTAGCAAGAATCTTATAGACTAAAATGATTGAAATGATACAGTACTGCTGGAGTAGGCTAGCTGGCAGTGGCTGCGTTGTTGACTTTGTAGGCTAGCTGGCAGTGGCTGCTTTGTTGACACTACACCAATCAAGTCGTTCCGTCGAGTGTAATAGTTTCTAAAGTGCTGCTATTCGGGGGCTAGCTGGCTAGCTGGCTAGCTAGCAGTGTTGATTACGTTACGTTACGTTAAAAGAACGACAATAGCTGGCTAGCTAACCTAGAAAATCGCTCTAGACTACACAATTGTCTTAGATACAAAGACGGCTATGTAGCTAGCTAGCTACGATCAAACAAATCAAACCGTTGTACTGTAATGAAGTGAAATGAAAATGTGATACTACCTGTGGAGCGAAGCGGAATGTTGACCGGGTTGTTGAAGTTCTATTCAGTAGACGTTGGCTAGCTGTTGGCTAGCTAGCTAGCAGTATCTCCTACGTTAAGGACGACAAATAGCTGGCTAGCTAACCTCGGTAAATTAAGATAATCACTCTAAGTCTACACACTCTAAACTACACAATTATCTTGGATACGAAGACAGCAAAGACAGCTATGTAGCTAGCTAACACTACACTAATCGAGTCGTTCAGTTGAGTGTAATAGTTTCTACAGTGCTAGTAGACGGTGGGCGTTCGCTAGCTGCTGGGCAGATAGCAGTGTAGACTACGTTAGGACGACGAAATACGATAATTACGCAATTATCTTTGATACAAAGACGGCTATGTAGCTAGCAAGAAGAAATTGCTAAGATTAGACAAATCAAACCGTTGTACTATAATGAAATGTAATGAAAATGTAATGAAAAGTTATACTACCTGCGGACCGAAGTGTAGATGCGACCGCTCGCTCCAACCCGGAACCGGAAACCCTGTTGTTGATGTGTGTTAGTACTTGTATCAAACCCTGTTGTTGATGTGTGGTAGTATTAGTGCCAAACCCTGTTGTTGTGTAATGATGTGTGGTAGTATTAGTACCAAACCCTGTTGTTGAGGTGTAATGATGTGTGGTAGTGTTAGTACCAAACCCTGTTGTTGATGTGTGGTAGTATTAGTACCAACCCTGTTGTTGATGTGTGGTAGTATTAGTACCAAACCCTGTTGTTGATGTGTAATGAGGTGTGGTAGTATTAGTACCAAACCCTGTTGTTGATGTGTGGTAGTATTTGCACCAAACCCTGTTGTTGATGTGTAATGATGTGTGGGAGTATTTGTATCAAACCCTGTTGTTGATGTGTAATGATGTGTGGTAGTATTAGTACCAACCCCTGTTGTTGATGTGTAATGATGTGTGGTAGTATTAGTACCAAACCCTGTTGTTGATTTGTAATAATGTGTGGTAGTATTAGTACCAAACCCTGTTGTTAATGTGTCATGATGTGTGGTAGTATTAGTACCAAACCCTGTTGTTGATGTGTAATAATGTCTCATAGTATTTGTATCAAACCCTGTTGTTAATGTGTCATGATGTGTGGTAGTATTAGTACCAAACCCTGTTGTTGATGTGTAATAGTGTCTCATAGTATTTGTATCAAACCCTGTTGTTGATGTGTAATGATGTGTGGTAGTATTAGTACTAAACCCTATTGTTGATATGTAATGATGTGTTGTAGTATTAGTACCAAACCCTGTTATTGATGTGTAATGATATGTGTGTTTTAGGTGAGTTATTTGATCCAACCCCATGGAAATTATCCTTGATTGTCTTATGCTGTCTGGGAGCCGTCACTGTGATTGGATTATCTCTGGCTGTCTACTGCATATGCAATAAGAATGGTAATGGAGAAATTATATGAACATTTAATTGTTGGAATGAAATGTCTGCAATGTTTTCTTCAACCTCACCACATCACTGTGGTTGTATTATACGGATACAGGATAATATACTAAACCTGCAGGTGATTAACATGTTGACACTGAAGACTGATTTAATCTGCAGGTGTGATAATTGTTCAATTTAAACTGCAGTGGGGAAAGTAGTAGTTTTATTGTCCTTATTGTCCTATTGTCAGTCCTTATTGTCTGATTCACCGTGATCACTGATGGACCAGTCACATTAATGTTGATGTTGTGTTGAGGCTGTAGAGAACCACTAGACTAGAGAGAGGTCATCTCTGATACACCTGGATCACTGGTGGACCAGTCACATTAATGTTGATGTTGTGTTGAGGCTGTAGAGAACCACTAGACTAGAGAGAGGTCATCTCTGATACACCTGGATCACTGGTGGACCAGTCACATTAATGTTGATGTTGTGTTGAGGCTGTAGAGAACCACTAGACTAGAGAGAGGTCATCTCTGATACACCTGGATCACTGGTGGACCAGTCACATTAATGTTGATGTTCTAGAACAGGATGTGTTGAGGCTGTAGAGAACCACTAGACTAGAGAGAGGTCATCTCTGATTCACCGTGATCACTGATGGACCAGTCACATTAATGTTGATGTTCTAGAACAGGATGTGTTGAGGCTGTAGAGAACCACTAGACTAGAGAGAGGTCATCTCTGATACACCTGGATCACTGGTGGACCAGTCACATTTAATGAATGAAATTACAAAGTGGTGGTAGGGTAGAATATCTTCATTGGAGAAGTTGTCACACAGAGGTACTCTGGAACTCAATTAGATGGTGGAACTCAATTAGAATTTGCGACGTTTAAGAAGTGATATGAGTTCCAGAAAGAGACTACATCTTCTAATGTTCATGTTAATGATGTTCTCACTGTCTTCCATCTACTCTACATATTTACAGATGACCTCACTGAGGAGCGAGGTAAGTGGTGTCTTCATATATTGGTATGGCAGGGTAGCCTAGTGGTTAGAGCGTTGGAGTAGTAATTGGAAGGTTGCAAGGTCAAATCCACGAGCTGACAAGGTACAAATCTGTCGTTCTTCCCCTGAACAGGCAGTTAACTCACTGTTCCTAGGCAGTCATTGAAAATAAGAATTTGTTCTTAACTGACTTGCCTAGTTAAAATAAAGGTTAAAAAAATACTTGGCAAGAATTATTTGAAGCATTTAAGTCTTTTTTTGGTTGCTGAGCACATTTATGTTCCTTCTGATGTTGGAACAGTGGTATGAGATAAGGGCTGGGATTCAATTCAAGGCGCATTATAACACAGCACACTATAACAGACTTTTAAAGGTATTTTAAGCTTGAGTCAACATGTTTACTAGGAATATGATCTCTGTGAATGCCGGTGTAAAATGCCTTTAAAAAGTGCCCTGCGATATACTGCACATTGGATTGAATCCTAACCAAGAAGTCCCAGAGGGAGACTACATCTTCTAGTGTTCATGTTAATGATGTTCTCTCTGTCTTCCATCTACTCTACATATTTACAGATTACCTCAAGAAGGATAATTGTAAGTAGTGTCTTCAGATCATCATTTTGAAAATATTATTAGAACCACAAAAGTTTTTTTTATTTTTTTATTTCCCGACTTCAAGTACGACAACATTTTAAGAAGGTTATTTTGAGCTCATTGAAGATGTTCCTTCTGATGTTGGAATAGTGATATGAGACAAAGAGTCCCAGAGAGAGACTACATCTTCTGGTGTTCATGTTAATCTTTCTAGGTATTTGGACAGCGGAACCCCTCGCCAACAGCCAATGAAATTGCAGGGCGCCAAATACAAATCAACAGAAATCTCATAAATCAAATTTCTCAAACATACAAGTATTAGGCACCATTTTAAAGATACAATTCTCGTTAATCCAGCCACAGTGTCTGATTTAAAAAATGCTTTACAGCGAAAGCTCCACAAACGATTATGTTAGGTCACCAACAAGTCACAGAAATACACAGCCATTTTTCCAGCCAAAGAGAGGAGTCACAAAAAGCACAAAAAGAGAGAAAATTAATCACTAACCTTTGATGATCTTCATCAGGTGACACTCATTTATTCTATTTTATTTTTTTTTATTTCACCTTTATTTAACCAGGTAGGCTAGTTGAGAACAAGTTCTCATTTACAACTGCGACCTGGCCAAGATAAAGCATGGCAGTGTGAACAGACAACAACACAGAGTTACACATGGAGTAAACAATAAACAAGTCAATAACAGTAGAAAAAAAATAAAAAAATATTCTATATAGGTGAATAATTACAATTTTGCAGATTAACTCTGGAGTGATAAATGATCAGATGGTCATGTACAGGTAGAGATACTGGTGTGCAAAAGATCAGAAAAGTAAATAAATATTAACAGTATGGGGATGAGGTAGGTAAATCGGGTGGGCTATTTACCGATAGACTATGTACAGCTGCAGCGATCGGTTAGCTGCTCAGATAGCAGATGTTTGAAGTTGGTGAGGGAGATAAAAGTCTCCAACTTCAGCGATTTTTGCAATTAGTTCCAGTCACAGGCATCAGAGAACTGGAAAGAAAGGCGGCCAAGTGAGGTGTTGGCTTTAGGGATGATCAGTGAGATACACCTGCTGGAGAGCGTGCTATGGGTGGATGTTGCCATCGTGACCAGTGAACTGAGATAAGGCGGAGCTTTACCTAGCATGGACTTGTAGATGACCTGGAGCCAGTGGGTCTGGCGACGAATATGTAGTGAGGGCCAGCCGACTAGAGCATACAGGTCGCAGTAGTGGGTGGTATAAGTTGCTTTAGTAACAAAACGGATGGCACTGTGATAGACTGCATCCAGTTTGCTGAGTAGGGTATTGGAAGCTATTTTCTAGATGACATCGCCGAAGTCGAGGATCTGTAGGATAGTCAGTTTTACTAGGGTAAGTTTGGCGGCGTGAGTGAAGGAGGCTTTGTTGCGGAATAGAAAGCCGACTCTAGATTTGATTTTCGATTGGAGATGTTTGATATGAGTCTGGAAGGAGGGTTTACAGTCTAGCCAGACACATTGGTACTTATAGATGTCCACATATTCTAGGTCGGAACCATCCAGGGTGGTGATGCTAGTTGGGCGTGCGGGTGCAGGCGGCGAACGGTTGAAAAGCATGCATTTGGTTTTACTAGCGTTTAAGAGCAGTTGGAGGCCACGGAAGGAGTGTTTATGGCATTGAAGCTTGTTTGGAGGTTAGTTTACACAGTTTCCAAGGAAGGGCCAGAAGTATACAGAATGGTGTCGTCTGCGTAGAGGTGGATCAGGGAATCGCCCGCAGCAAGAGCAATATCATTGATATATACAGAGAAAAGAGTCGGCCCGAGAATTGAACCCCGTGGCACCCCCATAGAGACTGCCAGAGGACCGGACAACATGCCCTCCGATTTGAAACACGAAACTCTGTCTGCAAAGTAGTTGGTGAACCAGGCAAGGCAGTAATTAGAAAAACAGAGGCTGCTGAGTCTGCCGATAAGAATATGGTGATTGACAGAGTCGAAAGCCTTGGCCAGGTCGATGAAGATGGCTGCACAGTACTGTCTTTTATCGATGGCGGTTATGATATCGTTTAGTACCTTGAGCGTGGCTGAGGTGCACCCGTGACCGGCTCTGAAACCAGATTGCACAGCGGAGAAAGTACGGTGGGATTCGATATGGTCAGTGACCTGTTTGTTGACTTGGCTTTCGAAGACCTTAGATAGGCAGGGCAGGATAGGTATAGGTCTGTAACAGTTTGGGTCCAGGGTGTCTTCAAAGGGGGATGACTGCGGCAGCTTTCCAATCATTGGGGATTTCAGACGATATGAAAGAGAGGTTGAACAGGCTGGTAATAGGGGTTGCGACAATGGCAGTGGATAGTTTCAGAAATAGAGGGTTCAGATTGTCAAGCCCAGCTGATTTGTACAGGTCCAGGTTTTGCAGTTCTTTCAGAACATCTGCTATCTGGATTTGGGTAAAGGAGAAGCTGGAGAGGCTTGGGCGAGTAGCTGCGGGGGGGGAGAGGGGGGGCGGAGCTGTTGGCCGAGGTTGGAGTAGCCAGGAGGAGGACATGGCCTGCCGTTGAGAAATGCCTGTTGAAGTTTTCGATAATCATGGATTTATCGGTGGTGACCGTGTTACCTAGCCTCAGTGCAGTGGGCAGCTAGGAGGAGGTACTCTTGTTCTCCATGGACTTTACAGTGTCCCAGAATGTTTTGGAGTTAGCTACAGGATGCAAATTTCTGCCTGAAGAAGCTGGCCTTTGCTTTCCTGACTGACTGCGTGTATTGGTTCCTGGCTTCCCTGAACAGTTGCATATCGCGGGGACTATTCTATGCTATTGCAGTCCGCCACAGGATGTTTTTGTGCTGGTCGAGGGCAGTCAGGTCTGGAGGGAATCAAGGGCTGTATCTGTTCTTAGTTCTGCATTTTTTTGAACAGAGCATGCTTATCTAAAATAGTGAGTAAAGAATGACCAGGCAACCTCAACTGACGGGATGAGGTCAATATCCTTCCAGGATACCCGGGCCTGGTCGATTAGAAAGGCCTGCTCGCAGAAGTGTTTTAGGGAGCGTTTGACAGTGATGAGGGGTGGTCGTTTGACTGCAGACCCGTAGCGGATACAGGCAATGAGGCAGTGATCGCTGAGATCCTGGTTGAAGACAGCGGAGGTGTATTTGGAGGGCTAGTTGGTCAGGATGACGTCTATGAGGGTGCCCTTGTTTACAGATTTAGGGTTGTACCTGGTGGGTTCCAGCATGTCCAGAGATACAACCTCTCTTATCATCACACAGTGCCTGGGCTTACCTCCGCTGTATCCACACCCCACCATACCCCTGTCTGCGCATTATGCCCTGAATATATTCTACCATGCCCAGAAATCTGCTCCTTTTATGCTTTGTCCCCAACACTCTACGCGACCAGTTTTGATAGCCTTTAGCCGCACCCTCATACTACTCCTCCTCTGTTCCGCGGGTGATGTGGAGGTAAACCCAGGCCCTGCATGTCCCCAGGCACCCTCATTTGTTGACTTCTGTGATCGAAAAAGCCTTGGTTTCATGCATGTCAACATCAGAAGCCTCCTCCCTAAGTTTGTTTTACTCACTGCTTTAGCACAATCTGCTAACCCTGATGTCCTTGCCGTGTCTGAATCCTGGCTTAGGAAGGCCACCAAAAATTCTGAGATTTCCATACCCAACTATAACATTTTCCATCAAGATAGAACTGCGAAAGGTGGAGGAGTTGCAGTCTATTGCAGAGACAGCCTTCAAAGTAATGTCATACTTTCCAGGTCCGTACCCAAACAGTTCGAACTACTAATTTTAAAAATGACTCTCTCCAGAAATAAGTCTCTCACTGTTGCCGCCTGCTACCGACCACCCCTCAGCTCCCAGCTGTGCCCTGGACACCATTTGTGAATTGATCGCCCCCATCTAGCTTCAGAGTTTGTTCTGTTAGGTGACCTAAACTGGGATATGCTTAAAACCCCGGCAGTCCTACAATCTACTAGGGTAAGTTTGGCGGCGTGAGTGAAGGAGGCTTTGTTGCGGAATAGAAAGCCGACTCTTGATTTGATTTTCAATTGGAGATGTTTGATATGAGTCTGGAAGGAGAGTTTACAGTCTAGCCAGACACCTTGGTACTTATAGATGTCCACATATTCAAGGTCGGAACCATCCAGGGTGGTAATGCTAGTCGGGCATGCGGGTGCAGGCAGCGATTGTTTGAAAAGCATGCATTTGGTTTTACTAGCGTTTAAGAGCAGTTGGAGGCCACGGAAGGAGTGTTGTATGGCATTGAAGCTTGTTTGGAGGTTAGATAGCACAGTGTCCAAGGACGGGCCGGAAGTATATAGAATGGTGTCGTCTGTGTAGAGCTGGATCAGGGAATCGCCCGCAGCAAGAGCAACATCATTGATATATACAGAGAAAAGAGTCGACCCGAGAATTGAACCCTGTGGCACCCCCATAGAGACTGCCAGAGGACCGGACAGCATGCCCTCCGATCCAAATCTATCTTAATCCTTACAATAATCCTAAATCATCACAGGTGTCCTATATTCCTGTTAGATTTAATACTATTTAAAAAAACTCCTAATAGTTAAACAGACCCAAAACATATGCTAACCATATCAAAATCCTTCGTACACTTACAAGCTATTTCCTTCAGGGATCCTCAGTATTCTATCTGACAATAACATTAATTTAATATGTGTTGCATAGTGTGGAATACCTTATCTACAGTAATTTATCACCCCTATTTATTCTCAATGATAAATATTATTATTTTCTGTTGTAATATCAAATCAATAATAGCCAATCCAAAAACTTCACAGCTAATATTGTAAATCAGAATCCTGAAACACTTTCTCTTCGGTGATTCAAACAATAATTCTAAACCCCAAACTAAAACTCCATTATAATAAATTTACTTTAAAATTAGTAACCCAACTGACCACAAATTCATTATACAAATGGCTCTCCCCCGGGGCTGATCAGACCCCAAAAGATAGCCTTGATAAGGTCATTAGGTCACCCTCTCTCCCCAAGATTATAATCCCAGGAAACATCTAAAAGTGAGACACCTAAACCTCAATTTTCCCAGAAGAACACAACCCGCCAAACGAGCATTCACTATGCTACTCCGATTCAGAAACTCAAAAGTGAACTATAAACTAAACCTAATTATAATTCCCCTTTGACTCAAATCATTAATCATAAGTTTTAAACAACGTCTATGTATATATTTACTTAAATAAACATGCTACCCTTAGATACAATTAACCTGATTGCATTATTATCCAATGTATTACTTTTTCCCTCTGCCGCAAATGTCGTACATTTCTCAGTGTAAGAGATCCATAATTTAATCCCAGATATTTAATAAAAATGTAAACGCATTCTCCCATGGCTCCTTCAATTTACATATTTTAGATAACTTCCATACGTCCCGGAATAAAGAATCCTACTTAAACACACCAGAATACAATGTTTAACGAAGTTAAATCAAACCCTAAAATTGACCATAACCAGTAACCAAATAAACAAACCACTTTTATCAGCAAAAAACAAACTATACAAAAGCTCACTACTATAATGCTTCAGATGACAAAATTACTCAGAGACTCACGTTTACATCTGCTAGTTCCTCAAGAAAAAAACAACAACTTGCCCCTGTTACAGATGTCTACGTATCAGGGGAAAAGCTCAAATAACCAAATCCAACCTAGCTAATTTCCCGAAACATATGCAATTATGTTTTTCTATAGAGGTTGCTTTTCAACATTAATACCCTAACATTGTTCCACATAATGGATACAGTGCTCAAATTCACTGGTGCTACATAAACAGTCAAACCAGGAATCAATAACCATCAGAATCCATTATCACAATGTTTTACGATTCAGACATCCAGTCTCCCTTTCTCATAGCCTAATACAGTCCAAATAAACGCCACAAAACTATGATGTCCACCCAGCGAATCAGCTGCTAGTTTTTAGCATCTTTCCTGACTATCCTGACGACTCACAAACTACTTTTAAAATTGTATTTTGAAATTTTGACCAACTTCTGAAAAGTGACTCAAAACAATAATGCATGCATTTTCCTTCTAAAAGACAAACAATTTTCTCCGTTACCCCTAGTCACAACATAATTTCCGTGGCGACAAAAGTGCCTTGCGAGTGATGTCATCAACAAGCGCTCAACCTCGACCCAATCCGTAAGACTTTCAATGAATTGTAAATAATTGTTGGTTGTCTGCAGCAACAGTAGTACGTACGGGTTCGATAAACCAAACCTAATTTATCACATCTGTTCAAATCTTGAATTATAATTTACAACACCAACCAATATCTCTAAATTCGCTAATTTTATAAAAACATTTCAATGGGCATAAATCGTAATTGTCTCTTCGTTATTATTTAGAATTCATTTTGATTTAAGTAACTGTCTCGTCTTTGACTTAGCATTTTAATTACGACTCTATTCCCAATACTTTATTCACTTGTCTAATTAAAACTCCTAATAATCCATATGTGAGTGTACCCCTTTAAGATATCTTGTCTCTGGGAACAGGGAAATCCCCTTCACCCAAACTTTTACTACAACAACGAAACCTAATAATTATAATAATCCCTTCACATCATTCATTTAAATCCCTCGATGTTTCATGTAACTCATTCTTCAAATTGTCGTCCCAAAATATTTTATACACTGCCATACACTCAAACCACTGTGATAAACTGTCCCTTTAAGATAAGACATTTACTTGTTCCCCGTAATAACCGATAATGTTTTTAGAATACGTTAACTTCTTGTTCGAATTCCCTGGCGTTATCTAACCAAAAATCAATACTCGGGAAAACAATCACAACTTTTTACGATTTCAACTATTCTTACCTATTTTATAGTCCAAAGTGTTGCACTATATAGCCCCAATGGATGTTTTTTGAATTAATGGCTATCCTGCTGTATCAGGAATACCCACCCACGATAAGACAGCTCAGACGAACAGCTTCCATGTGAAGCCCCACCCTCTCCCCGAGAACACATCACTAGCAAGAGCCAGACACACCTTCACTTCTATGAACAAAGTGTTGCACTATATAGCCCAAATGAATGTTTTTTGAATTAATGGCTATCCTATTTGTACGGAACAAGCGTCCTAATTCCCCAATGCATACTATATCTCTCCGTAAAGTGGCTGTTCCACTGGATGTCAGAAGGTGAATTCACCAATTTGTAAGTCGCTCTGGATAAGAGCGTCTGCTAAATGACTTAAATGTAAATGTTAATAACCTTCCGGCTTGCAAAACCAGGATTTATTAAGCTCTAGTTTATTTATGGTAGTGCACCTTACCACAGGTCCATTTCAGACCTGTTTCCTTCCTATCGATTTTGGTTAAAACACAAGGAAGAAACCTGTTGTATTTGTTCAGAATATTCAAGCACCTATCATTGATTAAATCCAAACTCCTTTATAACATTTAATCAAAAAATATCATAAATAATCCCTCCCAAATTCAAGAATAACGGCTACTGACCTGCTGCCGACTGGGAAAAGCACTGTTCGTTTGATCTAGTCACCGTCCCTGTCTTCTGGGGTGTATACCGGCCTGTTTTTAAAACTCAATTCAGAGGCCAGGTCTTAACTAACGGGACCAGACCTGCTCGTGCACGATTTTTCCGGCGTACGACCTCCAGATGGCAGAGACGGATATTTAGATCCCGGTTCGAAGGACCAATTATTAAAGGAATTAAATTGCTCTATGTTTTAATATCCAATTAAAATTAAACACTCTTGTCAATTCATAAGGATTTGTAAGACCCTTATTCTATAATAATGGACAGAGCCCAGTCTTAAAGTCAATCAGCAGAGTTTATTCACCAGTACTGAACACGATACAGGTTAAGACAGGTTATAAACTGAAAATGATGTCATTAGTTCCAGTACCAACCCGTCTCTTCTCCCACCCTGGTACAAAGGCAGTATCTCAAGCCTTCCCACATCAGTCTCCCTACCAATTTAATATAATTTATGAGCCAAGGTCTTCTCGTGTAGATAAGCATTCTAGTCAGTCTGAAGATATTGTTCATTCATTTCTACCAAGGAACAGACAGTCATTGTTCTAACTCTTGACCACATATACACACATTATATTCAGCACTGGGATCAAGAAAGAAAACTCATACATATACAGCAACATAATAGTATTCTGATTAGTACATATACAGTAACATAATAGTATTCTGATTAGTCAGTCCTGATTGAAATGTATGCATAATTAATCATCATTGATAAAATTCCCTTAACAGAAATGCTTGTGCTTCTAGTTCCGACAATGTAGTAATAACCAGCGAGTAATCTAACTAACAATTCCAAAACTACTACCTTATACACACAAGTGTAAAGGGATAAAGAATATGTACATAAATATATAATAATGACTGATGGTACAGAGCAGCATAGTCAAGATGCAGTAGATGGTATCGAGTACAGTATATACATATGAGATGAGTAATGTAGGGTATGTAAACAAAGTGGCATAGTTTAAAGTGGCTAGTGATACATGTATTATATAAAGATGCAGTAGATGATATAGAGTACAGTATATACGTATACATATGATATGAATAATGTAGGGTATGTAAACATTATATTAAGTAGCATTGTTTAAAGTGGCTAGTGATATATTTTACATCAATTCCCATCAATTCCCATTATTAAAGTGGCTGGAGTTGAGTCAGTGTGTTGGCAGCAGCCACTCAATGTTAGTGGTGGCTGTTTAACAGTCTGATGGCCTTGAGATATAAGCAGTTTTTCAGTCTCTTCGTCCCAGCTTTGATGCACCTGTACTGACCTCGCCTTCTGGATGATAGCGGGGTGAACAGGCAGTGGCTCGGGTGGTTGTTGTCCTTGATGATCTTTATGGCCTTCCTGTGACATCGGGTGGTGTAGGTGTCCTGGAGGGCAGGTAGTTTACCCCCGGTGATGCGTTGTGCAGACATCACTACCCTCTGGAGAGCCTTACGGTTGTGGGCCGAGCAGTTGCCGTACCAGGCGGTGATACAGCCCGACAGGATGCTCTCGATTGTGCATCTGTTTGTGAGTGCTTTTGGTGACAAGCAGAATTTCTTCAGCCTCCTGAGATTGAAGAGGCGCTGTTGCGCCTTCTTCACGATGCTGTCCGTGTGGGTGGACCAATTCAGTTTGTCTGTGATGTGTATGCCGAGGAACTTAAAACTTACTACCTTCTCCACTACTGTCCCATCGATATGGATAAGGGGGTGTTCCCTCTGCTGTTTCCTGAAGTCCACAATCATCTCCTTAGTTTTGTTGACGTTGAGTGTGAGGTTATTCTCCTGACACCACACTCCAAGGGCCCTCACCTCCTCCCTGTAGGCCGTCTCGTCTTTGTTGGTAATCAAGTCTACCACTGTAATGTCGTCCGCAAACTTGATGATTGTGTTGGAGGCGTGCGTGGCCACGCAGTCGTGGGCGAACAGGGAGTACAGGAGAGGGCTCAGAACGCACCAGTGTTGAGGATCAGCGGGGTGGAGATGTTGTTACCTACCCTCACCACCTGGGGGTGGCCCGTCAGGAAGTCCAGGTCCCAGTTGCACAGGGCGGGGTCGAGACCCAGGGTCTCGAGCTTGATGACGAGTTTGGAGGGTACTATGGTGTTAAATGCTGAGCTGTAGTCGATGAACAGCATTCTCATAGGTGTTCCAAACATTGTATAGAATCAATCTTTAGGATGTTTTTATCATAATTGTTCAATAATGTTCCAACCAGAGAATTCCATTGTCTGTAGAAAAGCCATGGAATAAGAGCTAACTCTCTCGTGACCGAGCGTCATGAGCCTGTGGCACTCTGCCAGACCCATGAATCAAAGAGCTCCCATTCCCCCCACCTTTATAGTAGAAGCCTAAAACAAGTTTCCAAAGACGGTTGGCATCTAGTGGAAGCCTTAGGAAGTGCAAATCGACCCATAGACACTGTTTTCAATAGGCCAAGCGTTGGAAAACTACAAACCTCAGATTTCCCACTTCCTGGTTGGATTTTTCTCAGGTTTTCGCCTGCCATATGAGTTCTGTTATACTCACTGTAGAAAAGGCCCATGGAGTTGGTGGAATGCTCCTTTAATTCATTGCCACTTACTCAGCTGGACCAGGGGCACTTTAATTAGGTCAGGTGGAAATGTCCGACATATCCATAAAACTCCATAAAAGGAGGAAATTGACATCGCCTGATCTCGCTGCTTTCTCTTCCTTAACTCTGTCTGATCCAGAAGTTCTGTGCGTCCATGAATCCACACAACTCAGTAAATATACCACTTTATGGTTAAAGGAATTCCTGCCTCAGTCTCATCCATTCCTCTGTCACCTGACACGTGACCACCTGTTCACCTTCACTGTCAGTCATCCTACCTGTCCAGCTACCCACACAGATTCCACTAATCTTTCACTCACAGACATCATTCAAAAAGTTTTAGAAACTTTAAAGTGTTTTCTATCCAAATCTACTAATAATATGCATATATTAGATTCTGGGACTGTGTAGGAGGCTGTTTACTCTGGGCATGCTATTCATCCAAAGTGAAAATGCTGCACCTTATCCCAAAGAAGTTTTAATGATTTTCTCACTGTCTTCCATCTACTCTACATGTTTACAGATAACATCACTCGGAGGCTAGGTAAGTAGTATCTTCAGATCATCACTTTACCTAATTATGTCAACCATTTGACATTTTACATTTTTAAACTGCAATCCAGGTCATTTGGTTCTGCTATTAGATGAAGCACATTGATATTCACATGAATCTGTTTTATAAATAAACAAAATATCTGACATTGTATTCCCATTTGAACTTTTCTGTGTTTTAAATTAGTTGAAAGTGCAGTGATGGACATGATGGTGACAACAAAACCAAATATCAAACACTGTTTTCCACTGTAATTTGGTTGTGCTGGATGGTTGAAAACTTTGTTATAACACAATGGAAATTCAATTAACTTTTGGCAGTCTTTATGAGTGGGTGAATATACTGTAGGTTGTTATCTCGTTGATCAACATCTCAACCAAATATTACCCAAATATCCACGTTGAGATTACGTAGTTTGCCCAGTGGGTAGTTTCTGATGGACCAGGATCTCTGATTGACCAGTCACATTTATTTAATGACATTAAGAAGTGGTGGCAGGGTAGAATATCTTCATTGGAGAAGTTGTCTCACATTGGAGTTATTTAGGTGCGTGGAACTCAATTGGGATTTGTGACGTTAGAGAAGTGATTTGAGACAAGGAGTCCCGGAGAGAGACTATGTCTTCTAGTGTCCATGTTAATGATGTTCTCACTGTCTTCCACCTACTCTGCATGTTTACAGATGACCACAATGGGAAGCTAGGTAAGTAGTGTCTTCAGATCATGACTTTGAAAGAATTATGTGAACCATTTTATAAAGGCTATTCGTAATCCAATTCAAAACTTACGTTGAATCAAATCAAATGTATTTATTTAGCCCTTCGTACATCAGCTGATATCTCAAAGTGCTGTACAGAAACCCAGCCTAAAACCCCAAACAGTAAGCAATGCAGGTGTAGAAACACGGTGGCTAGGAAAACTCCCTACAAAGGCCAAAACCCAGGAAGAAACCTAGAGAGGAACCAGGCTTTGTGGGGTGGCCAGTCCTCTTCTGGCTGTGCCGGGTGGAGATTATAACAGAACATGGCCAAGATGTTCAAATGTTCATAAGTGACTAGCATGGTCAAATAATAATAAGGCAGAATAGTTGAAACTGGAGCAGCAGCACGGCCAGGT
Source organism: Oncorhynchus masou masou (assembly GCF_036934945.1). Classification (NCBI taxonomy): domain Eukaryota; kingdom Metazoa; phylum Chordata; class Actinopteri; order Salmoniformes; family Salmonidae; genus Oncorhynchus; species Oncorhynchus masou. The sequence continues at coordinate 51,225 of NW_027003499.1, forward strand.
AGACTGGGGACAGCAAGGAGTCATCATGTCAGGTAGTCCTGAGGCATGGTCCTAGGGCTCAGGTCCTCTGAGAGAGAGAAAGAAAGAGAGAATTAGAGAGAGGACACTTAAATTCGCACAGGACTCCAATACGGTGTTAGGCCTGATCACCAAAGACAATGAGACAGCCTTGGGGAGGAGGTCAGAGACCCGGCAGTGTGGTGACAGGACAACAACCTCTACCTCGACTTCAGTAAGACAAAGGAGTTGAGCTAAAATTTGAGTTGCCCCATGGTAAATTTCTCCAAAAGGTACAACCTATCTTTGCTGTTCTCGGTCCGGTCTTCGATAGCATGTTCAAAGCCATGTACAAAGAACCTGTCGTCTAGTGGGTCACCCTTAAACACTGTTACAAAGAACCTGTAGTGTAGTGGGTCACCCAGTCGTACACTAAGAGGTGGTAATGAAGACAACCTTTGCTGCCTTACCAGACTTTCAGTGATAGCATTTTGGTGTAGCAGAATGTTGACAATACTGTCCATTTTGTCAGCTCCACCCTGATCTGGGTTGAAAGGCCTTCCTCCCCTAGTTGGAAGTTGCAGCTGCCTACCTTTTGGTCTTACAACAGTGTGTTGTGTGTGTTTGATGAGACATTGAAGATCCTTGGCTGGACCTCTTCATCCGTTTTGATGAGACATTGGAGATACTGTCCCTTGTCTGGACATCCTCATCAGTTTTTTTTTGCTGCTGTGCTTTACTGTGCTTCTAATGTCCATGTGTCCATATTGGATGGCCAAACAATTCCGTGTTGCTGCGTTTGGGCCATACCGTTCAACCTGATACTTTGTTGCCTTCTCAGCAGAATACAAAGCCTTTATGGACTCATTGAGATCATGCAACAACTTTGAGTAATCTTTGTGTCATCAAAGATGTCAACATTTCCATCATCTCCCATAAATTGTGTGATCTCATTTCTCTTTTAGTAAGTGAACCCAACTTAGCACTTCTCAATCATTTGAACTTTTGCAATGTTTCAATTGGATCCATTGTAAGGGCAGGTAAGAGCACTGAACATCAAATCCCATTCAATTCCATCGATTTGCAACCGTCAGCACGGTGTGAACACATTTTAGCACTGCATAGGTTAAAATGAGCCAAAAATGAAGTCATCACAACTCAGACACAGCAGCCAATCTGCAAAGCGTCCTCTTTTTGCCGCTCCACAATGAGTTCTTGTCTCAGCGCGCAAATCCAACAACAAAAGACACACACGATTCCAAGCTTCACGAGTGATCGATTCCAAGCTTACAAGTTCCACAAATTCATCCAACACATAGAGCAGAACCAAAACGGAAGAACAACCACAATTCTCTCCCCTTTATTCACAGTGAAAAGCGCAAATCAAACAGTCACAGAGCTTCAATAGCATCAGTCACTTCCAACACAGTCACAGGGAACATCCATTTACAGTTGAGGAGCGACACTAGTTTTACCTCCGGTCAGATGAAATGTTCACCTCTTTACCTCCGGTCTGATGAGTGATCACGTTCATAAACCTTTCGTCAGCGTTCCATTCAGTGACGTCTTTTGTCAAATTTAAAGGCAATTCGTAATCCAGTCATGTGATGTCGCCATTCCAAAGTAGCCACAAAACAAGGAATCCAACGCTCCTATAGCGTAACAACAGAAATGTATTTGCCAGACAAAGGCTCCACGTTTCCAAAACACAGGTAATTTCATAGTCTAGAAAACAGAGTATATAGTAGAAGGTTTCTTAGTTCATGTAATAGTGATAAAAAAACTGTATTGTAAACACATTACCCGAGTCCTAGCTGACCCATAATGCCAACATTCTCAATTTGAATTATACTCATGAGTTGGAATTGAGTCACTTACTGGTTCCAAAAAGAAACCCCTCTTTTGAAAAGGTTCTTCAAAGCTCCCCTTAAGTCTACAAAGGTAAAAAAAAAATGAACTGATGGGCCTCCCGAGTGGCACAAGGCAGTGCTAGCTGTGCCACTAAAGATTCTGGGTTTGAGTCCAGGCTCTGTCGCAGAAGGCCGCGACCGGGAGACCAATGGGGAGGCGCACAATTGGCCCAGCATAGTCCGGGTTAGGGGAGGGTTTGGCCAGCAGGGATGTCCTTGTCCCATCGTGTACCAGCGACTCCTGTGGCGGGCCGGGCGCATTGCACGCTGACACCGTCAATCGCTGTACGGTGGTTCCTCCGACACATTGGTTCGGCTGGCTTCCGGGTTAAGTGGTCATTGTGTCAAGAAGCAGTGCGGCTTGGTTGGGTTGTGGTTCAGAAGAAACGGAATAAACAACCTCAACCTTTGCCTCTCCCGAGTCCGTACGGGAGTTGCAGCGATGAGACAAGACTGTAACTACAAATTGGGGAGAAAAAGGGGTAAAAAACACAATAAAATATGACCTGATGGCAGAGTATAGGTCTTAAATTAACCTTAAGGTAATTTTCTTTAACCTTATATTATCCTAAAAGATCATACAGGAACCTTTTACTTTTAGAGTGTAGACTGGAGAGGTAGCCAACACATGTTGATTCCCCCTTGGAAACCATTGATGTGTCTAATTGACTATGTGTGTCTGTTTATCTGTAGAAATACTGACTTCTCAGCTGGGTAAGTATTAAGGCTTTGTTACCTACTGTATATGATGGCTTATACTGTATATGTTAGCTTAGTCAATGGAGTTGAGTTGTGATGAGTGTGTGTGGACTGTACCTCCGACTATCAGTCCCTATCAGTTGATACTTGTAAAAATGTAAATTCTTAAACTCTTACCATGAACCTCTTTGTCCTGTGGACATGCGTGACTTTCTTTGTTTGCTGAAATCCTTAGTTTTTTATTAAAATAGCATTTTAGGTGACCTCTGCCAAAGGAGTCGTTGTGTGAAGGAGCAGCCCATCATTGCACGGCTGATTTTTGCAGTGAACGCCTAGAACAAAATGTTTAATGAAAAACTATGGATTTCCAGTCCAACTGACAACGCTATAACAATCAGGACAAGGATAAGCACAGCTACACAGTATGTAATACATACAGTTAAATAATGGATATTTATAAAAGCATTGAGTTGTCGTGCCTGATTGAAGTCAATGTTTTACTCCATTGTGATTGTAACCGATTATATCCAAAACTACGTATTTCAGCAAACAAAAAAGGCACACAGTTACAGAGGACACACATAGGTACAAGAAAATAATTAAAGAATGAGCATTTACAAGTACGGACAAGTATGAACTCGTGAGTGACTGGATGTAGTGATGGTACACTCTTCTGGGTGCATCGCTCTAGAACTCATAATGGAAGAGGTCCTTATTACAGGGTTCTAAACTATAGCTTCAGTATATGCTGGCTTCCAGTACATCAATAATACATTGACAATGTCTAAATGTTGATGTACAGTGAAGAAAAACCTCTATATATCTCAATGATTAATATGGGTTAAATATAATTCATCCACAGATTTTGTGAACACAAACTGGAGTCCAGGTAAAGGAAGAACTGATTTCTAATATTTTGAATGTACTTTTTCTTGGAATCTTGTTTGCAGTTATATTATGTTAGATAATTAATGTAGTAAATGTTTTATTACATTGTGTCTGTGTTTGGCACTAAATTTGACTGAAGTTACCATCAATCTCACCACTGGCATAACACAGTTTCTCTGGACCCCCGCAAGGTCGGAGTTCAATGTAACTGTTCAATGTAACTGTTCAATGTAACTGCTGCTTCTGCAGAGAGATTATTTTCTAAACTAAAACTCAAAAAGAACTATCTTAGAAGCATTAGTCTCTCGGTCTGATACGAGTTTTTGAACACCTCAGTAAGCTCCACTCATTGCACTGGAGCTGTCATAGCCTTGACAACAGCACTGACTATCCCCTCATACTATCAATCAGTTTCTTTTTCACTTTTTCAGTCACATTCCTGAAGCCCAAGGAAACAAACATTTAGGTTCCTATCACATATGGAAAAGAAAAAGGTTTATGAATGAATTTATGGAGGGTTACTGTCAAAATTATTTATTATATATACGTACATAAAAAATGGGCTCTTGGTCTCCCCACCTTCCTGGGATTGCTGGGGTGTCAGCTATTTCTCCCCATATGTTCACTCAGTTTAAAGTTATTATTGTATCATTGCTATTCTAACTTCCGCAATGCATATAAGACCCTGCCCTGCCCTCCTTTCGGAAAAGCTGGCCACGACTCCATTTTGTTAATCCCTGCCTACAGACAAAAGTTAAAACAAGAAGCTCCCACGCTGAGGTCTGTTCAACGCTGGTCCGACCAATCTGATTCCATGCTCCAAGACTGCTTCCATCACGTGGACTGGGATATGTTTCGTATTGCGTCAAACAACAACATTGAATGAATACGCTGATTCGGTGAGCGAGTGTCAGGACCCGGTTACGAACCCGGGTCTCCGGAGTGAGAAACAGTCACTTAACCAACTGAGCCACGAATAGTCAGCAGAACCCAGAAGATGAGGCAGACACAGCAGTACTTGAGACGGTGTATTTAATAAAGTAAAAAGTGAAGTCCTTCAGGAAAACATGTAACTCCACAACCTCAAAAGGAATTCCACAAGAACAAGGTAATCCACAAGGTAATCCTCCAAGACAAAAAGGTAAATCCACAAGGTGGTAGGTATAGCATAAAAAGCCTCAAAAGATACTCAAAAATAGATAAACAAGAACAAAAAAACAGAATTCCACAAGAGCGTCCACCGGGATCAACAAGAGTACACAGAATACTAGGGCTGGGTGCTAACATACAAACACAGAGCAAAGAACTGAGGGAAACTAAGGGTTTAAATACAATCAGGGTAAACGAGGCACAGGTGCAAATAATAATGGGGATCAAGGGAAAGCAAAAGGTCAAAAAGCACAATGGGGGCATCTAGTGACCAAAAACCGGAACAACCCTGGCCAAATCCTGACAGAATCCCCCCCCTAGGAACGGCTCCTGACGTTCCTACCAGCTCTCTCGGGGTGGAGGGCCCTGAACTGACGAATGAGGTCAGGGTCCAGTATATCTTTGGCAGGAACCCAGGAGCGCTCCTCGGGACCGTAGCCTTCCCAGTCCACCAGATACTGCTAGGACCGCTGCACCCGGCGGGAATCCAGTATCCGATGGACGGTATAAGCCGGCTGGCCTCCAATGACACGAGGCGGAGGGGGAGGTCTGTCTGCCGGGACAAGAGGAGAGAAAACAACAGGTTTTAATAAGTAAATGTGAAACGTGGGATTAATCTTAAGGGATCTGGGTAAGTGTAGGCGATAAGAAACTGGGTTAACTCTCCTGGCAACCTTAAAGGGACCGATGTATCTTTGGGACAGCTTGCGAGACTCCACCAGTAGTGGTAAGTCTCTTGTGGAGAGCCAGACTCTCTGGCCGGGGTGCAGGGTAGGCCCGGGACGGCGCCGTCTGTTGGCTTGTTGTTGGTACCTCTGTGAAGAACGCATAAGATTAAGACGGGTCTTCCTCCACATAAGCCGACAGCGTCTGACGAACTTCAAGGCTGAAGGCACTCTGACTTCTGCCTCCTGGTCCGGGAACAATGGAGGGGCATAGCCAAACTGACACTCGTGCGGGGACATACCAGTGGAGGAGGAGCGCAACGTGTTGTGCGCGTATTCGGCCCAAACAATAAAGGACGACCATGTGGACGGGTTGTTACGAGTCATACATCGGAGGGTGGTTTCCAGCTCTTGATTCATCCTCTCTGTTTGGCCGTTGGACTCCGGATGGTACTCTGAAGAGACTGGCAGAAGCCCCCATGAGTTGGCAGAAGGCCTTCCAAAACCTTGAGGCGAACTGGGGACCTCTGTCAGAAACCATATCTTGAGGAATGCCGAAGACTCGAAACACATGATTAATTACCAACTCAGCCGTTTCCTTGGCAGAAGGTAACTTAGTCAGAGGGACGAACCTGGCCGCCTTTGAAAACCTGTCGATTATGACTAGGATAGTAGTATTGCCATGGGATGGAGGAAGGCCAGTAATAAAGTCCAATGAGATATGGGACCAGGGTCTGTGGGGAACAGGTAAAGGGTGAAGGAGTCCTTGAGGGCGGAGGTGAGAAGATTTGCCCTGGCAGCACACGGGGCAGGCATTGACGAAAGTGGCAACGTCTTCTCTTATGGTAGGCCACCAGAACTTACGCTGGATGAACTCCAAGGTGCGACCTACGCCCGGGTGACAGGTGAGGCGAGAGGAGTGCCCCCACAGAAGGACCTGAGTCCTCACTGCCTTGGGGACAAACAACCGATTGGCAGGACCTCCTTTCGGGTCCGGTTTGATAGCTAGAGCTCGTCTCACGGTATCCTCAACTTGCCACGAGATCGGAGCCATGATCTTAGCAGCAGGAAGGACAGGCATGTCCGTGTCATCTCGAATGGCAGGAGCGTAGACTCGGGACAGGGCATCCGGTTTGAGATTCTTCGACCCGGGCCGATAGGTGAGGATAAACTGGAATTGATTGAAGAAAAGAGACCATCTAGCTTGTCTAGAGTTCAACCGCTTCGCCTGCTGGATATACTCTTGATTTTTGTGGTCCGTAAGCACTTGAAAAGGGTGAGAAGCCCCCTCGAGCTAGTGTCTCCATTCCTTCAATGCCGTCTTAACCGCTAGGAGTTCACGATCCCCCACATCGTAGTTCCTCTCAGCCGGGGTTAGCCGGTGTGAGAAGAAAGCACACGGATGAAGCTTCTTGTCTTCACCCCTCTGAGACAGGACAGCTCCAACACCAACCTCTGATGCGTCTACCTCCACCACAAACGGTTCATCCGTAGTCGGTAGTATCAGGATGGGAGCAGAGAGGACGCGCTGCTTGAGTCCTTGGAAGGCCGTCTCAGCTTCTCTTCCCCACAAAAACCTTTCATTGCCACCCTTGGTTAAAGCTGAGAGAGGGGCTGCCACCAAGCTGAAGTTCTTGATGAACTTGCGGTAAAAGTTTGTGAAGCCCAGGAAACGCTGAATTTCCTTAACGGATTTGGGAGTGGGCCAATCCGCTACCGCCCCTACCTTCCTGGGGTCCATTTGGACTCGACCGGGTTCCACTACAAATCCCAGGAATTGTACTCGGGATGAATGGAATTCACATTTTTCCGGCTTAACGTACAGATGGCTGTCTAGGAGGCGTTTGAGTACTTGTCTGACATGCTTTGTGTGTTCTTGAAGGGAGCTCGAAAAGATGAGGATGTCATCCAAGTAAACGAAAACAAATATGTTAAGCATATCCCTAAGCACATCGTTTATGAGCGCTTGGAACACCGCTGGGGCGTTGGTCAGGCCGAAGGGCATCACCAAGTATTCATAGTGACCAGTAGGCGTGTTGAAAGCGGTCTTCCACTCGTCACCAGGTCTGATCCGCACAAGATGGTATGCGTTCCGCAGGTCAAGCTTAGTGAAAACAACTGCTTCCTGGAGCAGCTCGAAGGCTGTGGCCATAAGGGGTAGCGGGTAACGGTTATGGACGGTTATGGCATTGAGTCCCCGGTAGTCGATGCAAGGACGTAATCCACCGTCTTTCTTGGCCACAAAGAAAAACCCTGCTCCCGCCGGGGGAGGTGGATGGACGCATGAGGCCTGCTTCCAGAGCGTCCTTGATGTAGGTATCCATAGCAGCTCGTTCGTGTGGAGATAGGGAAAAGATCCGACCCCTGGGGGGCAAGTGCCCGGAAACAGGTCGATGGGGCAATCATAAGGTCTATGGGGTGGTAGCATGGTGGCCCTCTGTTTGCTAAACACCAGTTTGAGGTCATGGTAACACTCGGGTCAGGTCGATGGATTCTAAAGACTCGGGAGTAGAACTCGGGGAATTCGGGAAAATACAAGTAGCTTGGCACGTAGGACCCCACTGCTTGATAGTGCCCACAGACCAGTCGATGTGAGGGTTATGGCTGTGAAGCCAGGAGTATCCAAGGACGAGAGGGAACTCGGAACAGGAGATCAAATGAAAGTTCATCAATTCCTGGTGTTGTGAAACTGAGTCGCAAGGAGGTAGTGACATGAGTGACAAGTCCAGATCCCAAAGGGCTTCCATCCAATGAAGTAACCCTCATGGGCTCACTTAGAGGTTCAGAGGGAACGCCATTCTCCTTCGCCCAGACACCATCCATGAAGTTACCTGCGGCTCCAGAGTCTACCAAGGCTTGAAGGTGAAGCTTGTGGTTGTCCCAGCAAAAGGTGACAGGAATGAGCAGACGGGAGTTGGACGGATGGGAGGAGGTTATGTTTCCCGTTACAGTTCCCCCCGGTCTGTACGGGACAGAGCGTTTCCCTGGAGCCCGGGACACGTGGAACGGAAATGGCCCGGTTTGCCGCAATATAGACAGCGTCGCTCCCTCATCCGGCGGTCTCTCTCAGCCTGGGAGATGCGTCCAATCTGCATGGGTTCCGGTGGAGCCAGCGAGGATAAAGGTGGGGACTCGGAGCTGGGACTGATAGGGGCTAGAGGTCTACAGTTGAGTTCTCTCTCTCTCAGACACTGGTCAATGCGTGAGGCCAACTTGATCAGGGACTCGAGTGGTTCCCGAGTGGCCAGTTCATCTTGGATAGTGTCGGAAAGGCCTTTCAGAAAGCACACCGTGAGCGCCTCGTTGTTCCAGTCACTCGCTGCTGCCACCGTGCGGAACTGGATGGCATAGTCCGTCACGCTGCGCCAACCTTGGTGGAGAGTCAGGAGCTGTTTGGCTGAGTCAGGACCACTGCTTGGGCCTTGAAACACTCGTTTGAATTCCTCAGCAAAGGCAGAGTAGCTGGCACAGCAGGAACTATGGGCATCCCACACAGCAGTAGCCCAGGCCAGGGCTTTTTCCGACAGCAGGGTGATGATATATGCGATCTTAGACCGGTCGGTGGGAAACAACGAGGGTTGCAACTCGAAGGAGAGAGAACATTGGGTGAGAAACCCTTTACAAGCACTTGGATCACCTGAGAACCGTTGGAGGTGGAAGACGAGGTTCAGCCAGGGGGTTAACTGCCATGGGTACGTGATTCTGAGGTACTGGGACGGGAACTGTTGCCGGGGTAAGTTGATCAGATATCTGCTTTATGGAAGTCAGCATCTCCGACAGAAGATGAGAATGTCTAGCCATTAAGGCCTCTTGCTGAACCAGGGCGGCTTCGTGGCGTTGGACAGTCTCCTGGTGGTGGGACAGCATGGCAACAAGGTCCTGGGAAATGGCTGCCTCTGGGTTCATTTTTGGCTCTGTGTTTCTGTCAGGACCCGGTTACGAACCTGGGTCTCCGGAGTGAGAAACAGTCACTTAACCAACTGAGCCACGAATAGTCAGCAGAACCCAGAAGATGAGGCAGACACAGCAGTACTTGAGATGGTGTATTTAATAAAGTAAAAAGTGAAGTCCTTCAGGAAAACATGTAACTCCACAACCTCAAAAGGAATTCCACAAGAACAAGGTAATCCACAAGGTAATCCTCCAAGACAAAAAGGTAAATCCACAAGGTGGTAGGTATAGCATAAAAAGCCTCAAAAGATACTCAAAAATAAATAAACAAGAACAAAAAAACAGAATTCCACAAGAGCGTCCACCGGGATCAACAAGAGTACACAGAATACTAGGGCTGGGTGCTAACATACAAACACAGAGCAAAGAACTGAGGGAAACTAAGGGTTTAAATACAGTCAGGGAAAAACGAGGCACAGGTGCAAATAATAATGGGGATCAAGGGAAAGCAAAAGGTCAAAAAGCACAATGGGGGCATCTAGTGAACAAAAACCGGAACATCCCTGGCCAAACTCCTGACAGCGAGTTCATTAGAACGTGCGTTGAAGATGTCGTTCCCATAGCAACGATTAAAACATTCCCAAACCAGAAACCCTGGATTGATGGCAGCATTCGCTTGAAACTGAAAGCCCGAACCACTGCTTTTAATCAGGGCAAGGTGACCGGAAACATGACCGAATACAAACAGTGTAGCTATTCCCTCAGCAAGGCAATCAAACAAGCTAAGCGTCAGTATAGAGACAAAGTAGAATTGCAATTCAACGGCTCAGACACAAGAGGTATGTGGCAGGGTCAACAGTCAATCGCGGATTACAAAAAGAAAACCAGCCCAGTCACGGACCAGGATGCCTTGCTCCCAGGCAGACTAAATAACTTTCTTGCCCGCTTTGAGGACAATACAGTGCCACTGACACGGCCCCCAACCAAAACATGCGGACTCTCCTTCACTGCAGCCGACGTGAGGAAAACATTTAAACGTGTTAACCCTCGCAAGGCTGCAGGCCCAGACGGCATCCCCAGCCGCGCCCTCAGAGCATGCGCAGACCAGCTGGCTGGTGTGTTTACGGACATATTCAATCAATCCCTATCCCAGTCTGTTGTTCCCACATGCTTCAAGAGGGCCACCATTGTTCCTGTTCCCAAGAAAGCTAAGGTAACTGAGCTAAACGACTACCGCCCCGTAGCACTCACTTCCGTCATCATGAAGTGCTTTGAGAGACAAGTCAAGGTCCATATCACCTCCACCCTACCTGACACCCAAGACCCACTCCAATTTGCTTACCACCCAAATAGGTCCACAGACGATGCAATCTCAACCACGCTGCACACTGCCCTAACCCATCTGGACAAGAGGAATATCTATGTGAGAATGCTGTTCATCGACTACAGCTCAGCATTTAACACCATAGTACCCTCCAAACTCGTCATCAAGCTCGAGACCCTGGATCTAGACCCCGCCCTGTGCAACTGGGTCCTGGACTTCTTTGACGGGCCGCCCCCAGGTGGTGAGGGTAGGTAACAACATCTCAACCCCGCTGATCCTCAACACTGGGGCCCCACAAGGAGGCTGAAGAAATTCGGCTTGGCACCAAAAGCACTCACAAACTTCTACAGATGCACAATCGAGAGCATCCTGTCGGGCTGTATCACCGCCTGGTACGGCAACTGCTCCGCCCACAACCGTAAGGCTCTCCAGAGGGTAGTGAGGTCTGCACAACGCATCACCGGGGGCAAACTACCTGCCCTCCAGGACACCTACACCACTCGATGTCACAGGAAGGCCATAAAGATCCTCAAGGACAACAACCACCCGAGCCACTGCCTGTTCACCCCACTATCGTCCAGAAGGCAAGGTCAGTACAGGTGCATCAAAGCTGGGACCGAGAGACTGAAAAACAGCTTCTATCTCAAGGCCATCAGACTGTTAAACAGCCACCACTAACATTGAGTGGCTGCTGCCAACACACTGACTCAACTCCAGCCACTTTAATAATGGGAATTGATGGGAATTGATGTAAAATATATCACTAGCCACTTTAAACAATGCTACTTAATATACTGTTTACATACCCTACATTATTTATCTCATATGTATACGTATATACTGTACTCTTTATCATCTACTGCATCTTTATGTAATACATGTATCACTAGCCACTTTAAACTATGCCACTTTGTTTACATACTCATCTCATATGTATATACAGTACTCGATACCATCTACTGCATCTTGCCTATGCCGCTCTGTACCATCACTCATTCATATATCTTTATGTACATATTCTTTATCCCTTTACACTTATGTGTATAAGGTAGTAGTTTTGGAATTGTTAGCTAGATTACTCGTTGGTTATTACTGCATTGTCGGAACTAGAAGCACAAGCTTTTCGCTACACTCGCATTAACATCTGCTAACCATGTGTATGTGACAAATAAAATTTGATTTGATTTGAGGTCTGCATTGTTTGAGGTCTGGGTTGAACAACACAAATGTACTTTAACAGTAGTTTGTGATATCCATCAGTATGTTGCTCATTTTCATAACCAATAGTCTCTTACTTTATATTTCAGATTTTGAAATCATCAGAAGACATGCAGGTGTGTTTTGTACTCTGTGACATCCACAAATGAATACATACCATACGAAATGTAACTGTCACGCCCTGGTCTAAGTATTTTGTTTTTTCTTCATTTCTTTGGTCAGGCCAGGGTGTGGCATGGGTTTTTTTATGTGGTGTGTTTTTGTATTGGGGTTTTTTCACATGTATTGGGATGATGCTTAGTGGGGTGTTCTAGGTGTATCTATGGCTGTCTGAAGTGGTTCTCAATCAGAGGCAGGTGTTTATCGTTGTCTCTGATTGGGAACCATATTTAGGCAGCCATATTCGTTGAGTGTTTCGTGGGTGATTGTCCTTATGTCCTTTTGTCCCTGTTCTGTGTTAATTTACACCAGTATAGGCTGTTTCGGTTTTCGTTACATTTGTTGTTTTTGAAATCGATTTGTGTTTACTTTGTTTACTAAACATGGATCGCAATCTACACGCCGCATTTTGGTCCGACTCTCCTTTGCACATATAAAACCGTAACATATACCACTGATGTTGATGTCATTATGTTTACCATAGTGTATTATACCACTGATGTTGAAGTCGTTGTGTTTACCATAGTGTATTATACCACTGATGTTGGTATAATACATATTATACCAAATAGAGTGTCTCGGATTGTGTTTACCATAGTGTATTATACCACTGATGATGTCATTGTGTTTACCATAGTGTATTCTACCACTGATGTTGATGTCATTGTGTTTATCATAGTGTATTATAACACTGATGTTGATGTCATTGTGTTTACCATAGTGTATTATACCACTGATGATGATGTCATTGTGTTTACCATAGTGTATTAAACTCACTGATGTTGATGTCATTGTGTTTACCATAGTGTATTATACCACTGATGATGATGTCATTGTGTTTACCATAGTGTATTATACCACTGATGTCATAATGTCATTGTGTTTACCATAGTGTATTATACCACTGATGATGATGTCATTGTGTTTACCATAGTGTATTCTACCACTGATGTTGATGTCATTGTGTTTACCATAGTGTATTATACCACTGATGTTGATGTCATTGTGTTTACCATAGTGTTTTAAACCAGTGATGTCATGATGTCATTGTGTTTCCCATAGTGTATTATACCACTGATGATGATGTCATTGTGTTTACCATAGTGTATTATACCACTGATGTCATAATGTCATTGTGTTTACCATAGTGTATTATACCACTGATGATGATGTCATTGTGTTTACCATAGTGTATTATACCACTGATGTTGATGTCATTGTGTTAACCATAGTGTATTATACCACTGATGTTGATGTCATTGTGTTTACCATAGTGTTTTAAACCAGTGATGTCATGATGTCATTGTGTTTACCATAGTGTATTATACCACTGATGATGATGTCATTGTGTTTACCATAGTGTATTATACCACTGATGTTGATGTCATTGTGTTTACCATAGTGTATTATACCACTGATGTTGATGTCATTGTGTTTACCATAGTGTATTACACCACTGATGTTGAAGTCGTTGTGTTTACCATAGTGTATTATACCACTGATGTTGAAGTCATTGTGTTTACCATAGTGTTTTAAACCAGTGATGTCATGATGTCATTGTGTTTCCCATAGTGTATTACACCACTGATGATGATGTCATTGTGTTTACCATAGTGTATTACACCACTGATGATGATGTCATTGTGTTTACCATAGTGTATTATACCACTGATGATGATATCATGATGTCATTGTGTTTACCATAGTGTATTATACCACTGATGTTGATGTCATTGTGTTTACTATAGTGTATTATACCACTGATGGTGATGTCATTGTGTTTACCATAGTATATGTTTCTCTCCACAGTGAATGTGACTCTAGACCCTGATTCTGCCAATCGTACCCTCATCCTGTCTGATGACGGGAAACAAGTGAGACATGGAGAACTAAATCCTGTTCTCTCTGACAACAGGAAGAGGTTTACAAATTGGTCCGTTGTCCTCGGAAATGTGGGCTTCTCAAGGAAGTTCTACTATGAGGTGAAAGTGGAGGGGAAGACTGAGTGGACTTTGGGAGTGGTCAGAAGGTCCATCAATAGGAATGAGAGGTCTAGACCGATCCCTTATAAAGGATACTGGACTGTGGAGCTAAAGAATGGAAAGTACACAGCTCACGCTGATTCCCCTGTCACCCTCTTACTGAGAGAGAAGCCCCTGAAAGTGGGGGTGTTTGTGGATTATGAGAAGGGACAGGTATCCTTCTACAATGTGGAGGCCATGTCTCATATCTACTCTTTCACACGCTCCAAATTTTCTAGGAAACTCTATCCATTCTTCAACCCTGGTGGATCAGATAGTATTTCACTGGTCGTCTGTCCTGTAGATGCCACTGACTGACTGTTTTAAATCAAACAGGGCAGATACAGTATAAACAGCAGTAACTCCTATTGAGAGACTTAATGTACATGAGATCTTAGTTAAAGATTTCCTGTCAATCTTTGTTGTTGTTGTAGAGTGGGCCAGTTTATTGTTTATTGGATTGGACAGAGAGGTAAAGGTAGGAATGTTGACAGAGCAATGGGTTGGATTTGAACCCATTCTGGTACTGGACCATCCCAGACCACTGATTTCTTGTTAATGTTTGACTAATCTTTGACGTTTCGTTCACCAATCCCTTGGACTGTTCTGTCTTCATGAGAGTGTGTTATATATTTATATTTTTATTCTCTGTGTTTTCTAAAAGTATAGTGCTTTCTGTGGTGGTGGGGCAAGCCAGCAACAAATACGGAGCGTTGTGCCGTGATTGGCTCAGTGTTCTGTCTCTCATGGGGACACTACGTCACCTCAAAGTCGATGGGTAGACCTCCAAAATTCTTGCCCTTTGGGTGCTGCCATAGAGTTACATTAGAAGTGCCCATCCAAGAAGGCTCAAGGTCATTGATAAAATGACGTCAAATCAAGTTACATGTACAGCAGCTTTGATTGGACAGATCATGTCAACATCATTCTTTCAAAATCTTAGCTGGCAGTCAATATCATGAATCAAGTCGACAATCTACTGGCAAATCCTTTTTAATCCTTGTCATATGAAGAGAAATAATGGAGTGAAATTATAGATAAACCGTATCGGTGCTTATCGGCCATTGGACATAAACATTACACAACAAGTTAGAACTTGCAAATTCAACAATGAGTGGTTTGGAAGGAAGTGCTCACAGCACAACAAGGTGACTCCAAAAATTTCTTGTATGCTGCTGCATAAATGATGTAATATACCAGGGAGATATGTAGATTGTCGATAAGAAAGTAATACTAAGTGTATGTTGTGTAGTAAGCTGTTAGTAGTCCATGTTCCTCACGCTAATCATCTGGTCCCTTTTCTCGTTTTTGTAGATTTCAAAAGTGCCTGACAAATAGTTATATTGACAACATCTGTCCTAGCTCGCTCATTAATGGCTTAATCAAAATTACGGATTGTCTCTTATCCGCTCGTCGTCCTCATGAGAGCCAGTTTCATCATAGCGTTTGATGGTTTTTGCGACTGCACTTGAAGAAACTTTCACAAAGTCCTTGAAATTTTCCAAATTGTATATTTGAGCTGTTCTTGCCATAATATGGACTTTTACCAACTAAGGCTATCTTCTGTATACCACCCCTACCTTGTCACAGCACAACTGATTGGCTCAAACGCATTAAAAAGGAAAGAAATTCCACAAATGAACTTTTATCAAGGCACACCTGGTAATTGAAATGCATTCTAGGTGACTACTTCATGAAGCTGGTTGAGAGAAGGCCAAGAGTGTGCAAAGCTGTCATCAAGGCAAAGGGTGGCTTCTTTGAAGAATCTCAAATATAAAATATATTTTGATATATTTTTTGGTAACTACATGATTCCATATGTGTTATTTCATAGTTCTGATGTCTTCACTAGGAAAGAGTAAAAATAAAGATAAACCCTTGAATGAGTAGATGTGTCCAAACTTTTGACTGGTACTGAATATAATTAAAATGTCCAGAAAAACAAAACAAACCTAAACAGTTTAACAAGAATAATACAATATACATTACAGGAATTTACTCAGTTAATAGATAATGCATGTCTTTAGTAAAGAGTGCCGCTGTTTCGCTCACTCAGATGTTTTGTCCAGTGAAGGCCTCAGACTGGACTCTGCCTGGGGCCTCCAAATCACTAAGTCCACCCCTGGTTAAGGTACAGTATTGTTCCCTGGGGTGAAAAAAATATCAAAATACACATCATGTACCTTCAGATGTACACATGATCTAACATGGTACTGTTTGGTACCTTTAATGGTACATGTGTGGATGATGAGTACATGTGTGGATAATGAGTACATGTGTGGATAATGAGTACATGTGTGGATAATGAGTACATGTGTGGATAATGAGTACATGTGTGGATAATGAGTACATGTGTGGATAATGAGTACATGGGTGGATAATGAGTACATGGGTGGATAATGACTACATGTGTGGATAATGACTACATGTGTGGATAATGAGTACATGTGTGGATAATGACTACATGTGTGGATAATGTATTATAATGGTTTAAAAAACAGATAAAGCAGCACCTCAAAGCACAACGCCTCTCCCCTATTTGACCTAGATAGTTTGTGTGTATGTATTGATATGTAGGCTACGTGTGCCTTTTTTAAATGAGTTCTGTCCTTGAACTGTTCTTGTCTATTAATATTCGCTATTATACCATGTTTTGTGTGTACCTCCAGGAAGAGTTGCTGTTTTTGGCAACCTGTGAGTGGAAGGCTTGTACCAGTTTAAGTTGTCTCTGGTTATGTTAATTCAAGCTTGTGCATTTCCACTGCCATTTATGAAGTCTTTATAAAGGCTTACTTAAAAGAGTAATTAATATTGTAGTAATTAACAGGTTTTTATTTTACCTTTATTTAACTAGGCAAGTCAGTTAAGAACAAATTCTTATTTTCAATGACGACCTAGGAACAGTGGGTTAACTGTCTGTTCAGTGGCAGAACGACAGATTTGTACCTTGTCAGCTCAGGGGTAGTCCAACGCTCTAACCACTAGGCTACTTTGCCGCCCCAGGTTAAAGGAAGCATGGACCCAACAATGAGAGACCTAGTCAAGAGGTACGAAGGAAACTTTAAAAAATCCATAAATGTCCATAAATGTATTATGCTTGTGTAACGTGGTTAGTTATGTTCCCCATGCCAAAGCAGAAATGTGTATTTAATGTTTATTTATTCTAATTGGTTGGTTTACTTCAGATATCAATAAGGGGTAATGTCATTGGCTATGGTTGCAGATAGGATGAGATCGCAGACATATATTTTTCCCAGTCTGATATTGACATGCAAGCGGAAGGTCATGTTCTGAAGTGCTGTGTTCTATTTTAATATTTACGATGTGTATGAGTTCACCATGTATATTAGCTATATTTACAGTATCCTGTTAGAGTGTGATGTAATTCTAGACAAACATTTTGATATTATTGGTGTATGAACAACTAGCTAGCATGCTCTATTGAAGTGATGGTGGTGGCATTTAGCATGTGACTCATACATGGCTGTTTCTCCTTGCTGCAGATCCATGCAACAGCAGCCATCTTGGTACATGTCAGATCCATGCAACAGCAGACATCTTGGTGCATGTCAGATCCATGCAACAGCAGACATCTTGGTGCATGTCAGATCCATGCAACAGCAGCCATCTAGGTGCATGTCAGATCCATGCTACAGCAGCCATCTTGGTGCATGTCAGTGTTACTGTAATTTAATTATGCCAATGTGTTTTCATTCATTGTAAACCTTAATCTATTTTATGAGAATTTGTAAGATTCTTGTTTGCATAAAATAGACGGAGACCAGTCATTTCAATAATAGGTAACAGAATTTATTCTCGGAGCGCGCTGCCACGTTCCCACGAGCAACAGTTTATATACAAATAACATGACGTCATTTCATTGCTTAACAGAATCCCCTCCTCTCGACCGGGACAAAGTGAGGTGAAAAGTTCATTCTAACTTACTAACACACTCCCAGGTAACTTTTGACCCCTCAACATTATCGATCACCACTTAGCTGACAGTTCTAATTAACAGAAAACCTAGGAATGCATGTCTTATCTAAAACACCCCAGAGCTCAGTTTCGTCGGTTAAACCATAGGTCAACGACCTTATCTGTTTACACAGTCCACTTCTTTCTTCCTAGTTGGAATGGTGTTTATTAACTGTAATTACTCCTTGTCTGTGTCACACAATCCCATCTTATGAACTCATATTGTTTATCAGATATAATAAAACACAGTATAAGTTTACTTAGTTACAGTTCCATTTGAAATGATTTGTTCAGTCATTTAATCATAATTTTACTAACAGTCAGTTCCATGCTACAGCAGCCATCTTGGTTCAATTCGCTAGCTAGCCAATATCAGCATGGTTTCATACCATAGACATCAGAAATCTAACACAAGGACAAGTAACATTAAACATCAGTTAGCTAGTTATGACCAGTAGCGGTGTGTGGGTAAAATCACTGAGGAAGTCAAGCCAGTAAATTAAGCCATATTACAACCTATGTTGTGATAATTGCATTGTTTGCTCTATAACCCATTCGTTCATACACCACCATGATATACAATAAGGCCATGACAATAAAAAGACAACAGTCACAGAAGTCTGCAGCAAGGTCAAGCCAGTTAATGTTTGACAGTTTACTAACAACCACTGACTTAGAAACACAGACTTACCTCAAATCAACAAAAAACAACATGAGCACTGAGTCCGCTATTCCAGCACCATTTACACTTAAAAATGTAAACACTCAAATCAAGAAGGCTATGTATGCTTAGTTTAATACACTGAAAACAAACGTAAATATACCAAAAGCAATTTAGTCCAATCAATGTTGCTAAATATCATGTGGCTGTCCATGGAACTGATTTGTGTGTGTGTGTGTTTGTAAAACAGTTTTTTGACTAACCCTACTATCCTAGACTGCTACCATAGACTACGGACTCTCCTTCTCTGTGGCCACCGTGAGTAAAACATTTAAACATGTTAACACCTGCAAGGCTGCCGGCCCAGGCGGCATCCCCAGCCGCGTCATCAGAGCATGCGCAGACCAGCTGGCTGGTGTGTTTACAGACATATTCAATCAATCCCTATCCCAGTCTGCTTTTCCCACATGCTTCAAGATGGCCAACTTTGTTCCTGTTCCCAAGACAGCTAAGGTAACTGAAATAAATGACTATCACCCAGTAGCCCTCACTTCTGTCATCATGAAGTGCTTTGAGAGACTAGTCAAGGATCAGATCACCTCCACCCTACCTGACACCCTAGACCCACTCCAATTTGCTTACCGCCCCAATAGGTCCACAGACGGTGCAATCGCCATCACACTGCACACTACCCTATCCCATCTGGACAAGAGGAATACCTATGTAAGAATGCTGTTCATTGACTACAGCTCAGCATTCAACAACACAGCACCCTCCAAACTCATCACTAAGCTTGAGACTGCCTTTTGTTGTCATCACTAAGCTTGAGGTGGAAAGTTCCTCGTGTACATATCACCGACAAACTGAAATGGTCAACGCACACAGACAGTGTGGTGAAGAAGGCGCAAGAAATTGTACAGGTGCACAATTGAGAGCATCCTATCGGGCTGTATCGCCCCCTGGTACGGCAACTGCACCGCCCACAACCACAGGGCTCTTCAGAGGTTGGTGCGGTTTGCACAAAAAATCACCAGGGGCAAACTACCTGCCTCCCAGAACACCAACAACACCTAATGTCACAGGAAGGCAAAACAGATTGTGAGCCTGCTAGGCAAGGACAATAACCACCCGAGCCACTACCTGATTCCATTTAGAAGGTGAGGTCAGTACAGATGCATCACACCTGGGAGAGAGATTGCAAAACAACTTCTATCTCAAGGCTGTCAGATTGTTAAACAGCCACCACTAGCACAGAGAGGCGGCTGTCTACCTACAGACATGATATCATTGGCCACATTAATAAATGGAACCCTAGTCACTTTAATAATGCCACTTTAAGAATGTTTACTTATCTCACATTACTCATCTCATAGGTATATACTGTCTCCTTCACTATCTATTCTTTACTATCTATTGCATCTTGGCCACTCTGTCACTGCTCTTCCATATATTTTATACTTATATACAGTATTCTCATCCCATTCCTTTACTAGATTGTGTGTTTTAGGTTTTGTTGTGGAATTGTTAGATATTACCTGTTAGATACTGCTGCACTGTCGGATCTAGAAGGATAAGCATTTTGCTACACTCGCAATAACACCTGCTGACCATGTGTATGTGATCAATAATATTTGATTTGATTTATAGTCTAGTTGAACACCAATGCCATCCTCCTCTCTTTCATGTTGGCAAAGCGGTCTATTGTGTGTGAACATGTTACCAGCTGTTAAACTCTCCTCCGTCTTTGTTTCCTCAATTCCGCACCCCTTTCTCAAAGCTCATTGGAGGAGGAGGTTTGAGAGGAGGGACCTTAGATACTCTCTTCAAAATTAACTTTGAGAGAGAGGTAAGAATAGTTATGTTCTTTGAATTGAAGACAGAAGAGGCAAGGTTGTGACAGTTGGTAACGTTTCCAGACAGCCTGTGGCTAGGATGTGACAGTTGGTAACGTTTCCAGACAGCCTGTGGCTAGGATGTGACAGTTGGTAATGTTTCCAGACAGTCTGTGGCTAGGATGTGACAGTTGGTAACGTTTCCAGACAGCCTGTGGCTAGGATGTGACAGTCGGTAATGTTTCCAGACAGTCTGTGGCTAGGATGTGACAGTTGGTAATGTCTCCAGACAGTCTGTGGCTAGGATGTGACAATTGGTAACGTTTCCAGACAGCCTGTGGCTAGGATGTGACAGTTGGTAATGTTTCCAGACAGCCTGTGGCTAGGATGTGACAGTTGGTAATGTTTCCAGACAGTCTGTGGCTAGGATGTGACAGTTGGTAATGTTTCCAGACAGTCTGTGGCTAGGATGTGACAGTTGGTAATGTCTCCAGACAGTCTGTGGCTAGGATGTGACAGTTGGTAACGTTTCCAGACAGCCTGTGGCTAGGATGTGACAGTTGGTAATGTTTCCAGACAGCCTGTGGCTAGGATGTGACAGTTGTTAATGTTTCCAGACAGTCTGTGGCTAGGATGTGACAGTTGGTAATGTCTCCAGACAGTCTGTGGCTAGGATGTGACAGTTGGTAACGTTTCCAGACAGCCTGTGGCTAGGATGTGACAGTTGGTAATGTCTCCAGACAGTCTGTGGCTAGGATGTGACAGTTGGTAATGTTTCCAGAAAGTCTGTGGCTAGGATGTGACAGTTGGTAACGTGTCCAGACAGCCTGTGGCTAGGATGTGACAGTTAGTAACGTTTCCAGACAGTCTGTGGCTAGGATGTGACAGTTGGTAATGTTTCCAGACAGTCTGTGGCTAGGATGTGACAGTTGGTAATGTTTCCAGACAGCCTGTGGCTAGGATGTGACAGTTGGTAATGTTTCCAGACAGCCTGTGGCTAGGATGTGACAGTTGGTAATGTCTCCAGACAGCCTGTGGCTAGGATGTGACAGTTGGTAATGTCTCCAGACAGCCTGTGGCTAGGATGTGACAGTTGGTAATGTCTCCAGACAGCCTGTGGCTAGGATGTGACAGTTAGTAACGTTTCCAGACAGTCTGTGGCTAGGATGTGACAGTTGGTAATGTTTCTAGACAGCCTGTGGCTAGGATGTGACAGTTGGTAATGTTTCTAGACAGTCTGTGGCTAGGATGTGACAGTTGGTAATGTCTCCAGACAGTCTGTGGCTAGGATGTGACAGTTGGTAATGTCTCCTGACAGCCTGTGGCTAGGATGTGACAGTTGGTAATGTCTCCAGACAGCCTGTGGCTAGGATGTGACAGTTGGTAATGTCTCCAGACAGCCTGACTAGGATGTGACAGTTGGTAATGTTTCCAGACAGCCTGTGGCTAGGATGTGACAGTTGGTAATGTCTCCAGACAATCTGTGGCTAGGATGTGACAGTTGGTAATGTTTCCAGACAGTCTGTGGCTAGGATGTGACAGTTGTTGGTAGTGTCTCCAGACAGCCTGTGGCTTGGATGTGACAGTTGTTGGTAGTGTTTCCAGACAGCCTGTGGCTAGGATGTGACAGTTGGTAATGTCTCCAGACAGCCTGTGGCTTGGATGTGACAGTTGTTGGTAGTGTTTCCAGACAGTCTGTGGCTAGGATGTGACAGTTGGTAATGTCTCCAGACAGTCTGTGGCTAGGATGTGACAGTTGGTAACGTTTCCAGACAGCCTGTGGCTAGGATGTGACAGTTGGTAATGTTTCCAGACAGCCTGTGGCTAGGATGTGACAGTTGGTAATGTTTCCAGACAGTCTGTGGCTAGGATGTGACAGTTGGTAATGTCTCCAGACAGTCTGTGGCTAGGATGTGACAGTTGGTAACGTTTCCAGACAGCCTGTGGCTAGGATGTGACAGTTGGTAATGTTTCCAGACAGCCTGTGGCTAGGATGTGACAGTTGGTAATGTCTCCAGACAGCCTGTGGCTAGGATGTGACAGTTGGTAATGTCTCCAGACAGCCTGTGGCTAGGATGTGACAGTTGGTAATGTTTCCAGACAGCCTGTGGCTAGGATGTGACAGTTGGTAATGTTTCCAGACAGCCTGTGGCTAGGATGTGACAGTTGGTAATGTCTCCAGACAGCCTGTGGCTAGGATGTGACAGTTGGTAATGTTTCCAGACAGCCTGTGGCTAGGATGTGACAGTTGGTAACGTTTCCAGACAGCCTGTGGCTAGGATGTGACAGTTGGTAATGTTTCCAGACAGTCTGTGGCTAGGATGTGACAGTTGGTAACGTTTCCAGACAGCCTGTGGCTAGGATGTGACAGTCGGTAATGTTTCCAGACAGTCTGTGGCTAGGATGTGACAGTTGGTAATGTCTCCAGACAGTCTGTGGCTAGGATGTGACAATTGGTAACGTTTCCAGACAGCCTGTGGCTAGGATGTGACAGTTGGTAATGTTTCCAGACAGCCTGTGGCTAGGATGTGACAGTTGGTAATGTTTCCAGACAGTCTGTGGCTAGGATGTGACAGTTGGTAATGTTTCCAGACAGTCTGTGGCTAGGATGTGACAGTTGGTAATGTCTCCAGACAGTCTGTGGCTAGGATGTGACAGTTGGTAACGTTTCCAGACAGCCTGTGGCTAGGATGTGACAGTTGGTAATGTTTCCAGACAGCCTGTGGCTAGGATGTGACAGTTGTTAATGTTTCCAGACAGTCTGTGGCTAGGATGTGACAGTTGGTAATGTCTCCAGACAGTCTGTGGCTAGGATGTGACAGTTGGTAACGTTTCCAGACAGCCTGTGGCTAGGATGTGACAGTTGGTAATGTCTCCAGACAGTCTGTGGCTAGGATGTGACAGTTGGTAATGTTTCCAGAAAGTCTGTGGCTAGGATGTGACAGTTGGTAACGTGTCCAGACAGCCTGTGGCTAGGATGTGACAGTTAGTAACGTTTCCAGACAGTCTGTGGCTAGGATGTGACAGTTGGTAATGTTTCCAGACAGTCTGTGGCTAGGATGTGACAGTTGGTAATGTTTCCAGACAGCCTGTGGCTAGGATGTGACAGTTGGTAATGTTTCCAGACAGCCTGTGGCTAGGATGTGACAGTTGGTAATGTCTCCAGACAGCCTGTGGCTAGGATGTGACAGTTGGTAATGTCTCCAGACAGCCTGTGGCTAGGATGTGACAGTTGGTAATGTCTCCAGACAGCCTGTGGCTAGGATGTGACAGTTAGTAACGTTTCCAGACAGTCTGTGGCTAGGATGTGACAGTTGGTAATGTTTCTAGACAGCCTGTGGCTAGGATGTGACAGTTGGTAATGTTTCTAGACAGTCTGTGGCTAGGATGTGACAGTTGGTAATGTCTCCAGACAGTCTGTGGCTAGGATGTGACAGTTGGTAATGTCTCCTGACAGCCTGTGGCTAGGATGTGACAGTTGGTAATGTCTCCAGACAGCCTGTGGCTAGGATGTGACAGTTGGTAATGTCTCCAGACAGCCTGACTAGGATGTGACAGTTGGTAATGTTTCCAGACAGCCTGTGGCTAGGATGTGACAGTTGGTAATGTCTCCAGACAATCTGTGGCTAGGATGTGACAGTTGGTAATGTTTCCAGACAGTCTGTGGCTAGGATGTGACAGTTGTTGGTAGTGTCTCCAGACAGCCTGTGGCTTGGATGTGACAGTTGTTGGTAGTGTTTCCAGACAGCCTGTGGCTAGGATGTGACAGTTGGTAATGTCTCCAGACAGCCTGTGGCTTGGATGTGACAGTTGTTGGTAGTGTTTCCAGACAGTCTGTGGCTAGGATGTGACAGTTGGTAATGTCTCCAGACAGTCTGTGGCTAGGATGTGACAGTTGGTAACGTTTCCAGACAGCCTGTGGCTAGGATGTGACAGTTGGTAATGTTTCCAGACAGCCTGTGGCTAGGATGTGACAGTTGGTAATGTTTCCAGACAGTCTGTGGCTAGGATGTGACAGTTGGTAATGTCTCCAGACAGTCTGTGGCTAGGATGTGACAGTTGGTAACGTTTCCAGACAGCCTGTGGCTAGGATGTGACAGTTGGTAATGTTTCCAGACAGCCTGTGGCTAGGATGTGACAGTTGGTAATGTCTCCAGACAGCCTGTGGCTAGGATGTGACAGTTGGTAATGTCTCCAGACAGCCTGTGGCTAGGATGTGACAGTTGGTAATGTTTCCAGACAGCCTGTGGCTAGGATGTGACAGTTGGTAATGTTTCCAGACAGCCTGTGGCTAGGATGTGACAGTTGGTAATGTCTCCAGACAGCCTGTGGCTAGGATGTGACAGTTGGTAATGTTTCCAGACAGCCTGTGGCTAGGATGTGACAGTTGGTAATGTTTCCAGACAGCCTGTGGCTAGGATGTGACAGTTGGTAATGTCTCCAGACAGCCTGTGGCTAGGATGTGACAGTTGGTAATGTCTCCAGACAGCCTGTGGCTAGGATGTGACAGTTGGTAATGTTTCCAGACAGCCTGTGGCTAGGATGTGACAGTTGGTAATGTTTCCAGACAGCCTGTGGCTAGGATGTGACAGTTGGTAATGTCTCCAGACAGCCTGTGGCTAGGATGTGACAGTTGGTAATGTTTCTAGACAGTCTGTGGCTAGGATGTGACAGTTGGTAATGTCTCCAGATAGTCTGTGGCTAGGATGTGACAGTTGGTAATGTCTCCAGACAGCCTGTGGCTAGGATGTGACAGTTGGTAATGTCTCCAGACAGCCTGACTAGGATGTGACAGTTGGTAATGTTTCCAGACAGCCTGTGGCTAGGATGTGACAGTTGGTAATGTCTCCAGACAGTCTGTGGCTAGGATGTGACAGTTGGTAATGTTTCCAGACAGTCTGTGGCTAGGATGTGACAGTTGTTGGTAGTGTCTCCAGACAGCCTGTGGCTTGGATGTGACAGTTGTTGGTAGTGTTTCCAGACAGCCTGTGGCTAGGATGTGACAGTTGGTAATGTCTCCAGACAGCCTGTGGCTTGGATGTGACAGTTGTTGGTAGTGTTTCCAGACAGTCTGTGGCTAGGATGTTACAGTTGGTAATGTCTCCAGACAGTCTGTGGCTAGGATGTGACAGTTGGTAACGTTTCCAGACAGCCTGTGGCTAGGATGTGACAGTTGGTAATGTTTCCAGACAGCCTGTGGCTAGGATGTGACAGTTGGTAATGTTTCCAGACAGCCTGTGGCTAGGATGTGACTGTTGGTAATGTCTCCAGACAGTCTGTGGCTAGGATGTGACAGTTGGTAATGTTTCCAGAAAGTCTGTGGCTAGGATGTGACAGTTGGTAACGTGTCCAGACAGCCTGTGGCTAGGATGTGACAGTTGGTAACGTTTCCAGACAGTCTGTGGCTAGGATGTGAGAGTTGGTAATGTTTCCAGACAGTCTGTGGCTAGGATGTGACAGTTGGTAATGTTTCCAGACAGCCTGTGGCTAGGATGTGACAGTTGGTAATGTTTCCAGACAGCCTGTGGCTAGGATGTGACAGTTGGTAATGTCTCCAGACAGCCTGTGGCTAGGATGTGACAGTTGGTAATGTCTCCAGACAGCCTGTGGCTAGGATGTGACAGTTGGTAATGTCTCCAGACAGCCTGTGGCTAGGATGTGACAGTTGGTAATGTCTCCAGACAGCCTGACTAGGATGTGACAGTTGGTAATGTTTCCAGACAGCCTGTGGCTAGGATGTGACAGTTGGTAATGTCTCCAGACAGTCTCTGGCTAGGATGTGACAGTTGGTAATGTTTCCAGACAGTCTGTGGCTAGGATGTGACAGTTGCTGGTAGTGTCTCCAGACAGCCTGTGGCTTGGATGTGACAGTTGTTGGTAGTGTTTCCAGACAGCCTGTGGCTAGGATGTGACAGTTGGTAATGTCTCCAGACAGCCTGTGGCTTGGATGTGACAGTTGTTGGTAGTGTTTCCAGACAGTCTGTGGCTAGGATGTGACAGTTGGTAATGTCTCCAGACAGTCTGTGGCTAGGATGTGACAGTTGGTAACGTTTCCAGACAGCCTGTGGCTAGGATGTGACAGTTGGTAATGTTTCCAGACAGCCTGTGGCTAGGATGTGACAGTTGGTAATGTTTCCAGACAATCTGTGGCTAGGATGTGACAGTTGGTAATGTCTCCAGACAGTCTGTGGCTAGGATGTGACAGTTGGTAATGTTTCCAGAAAGTCTGTGGCTAGGATGTGACAGTTGGTAACGTGTCCAGACAGCCTGTGGCTAGGATGTGACAGTTAGTAACGTTTCCAGACAGTCTGTGGCTAGGATGTGACAGTTGGTAATGTTTCCAGACAATCTGTGGCTAGGATGTGACAGTTGGTAATGTTTCCAGACAGCCTGTGGCTAGGATGTGACAGTTGGTAATGTTTCCAGACAGCCTGTGGCTAGGATGTGACAGTTGGTAATGTCTCCAGACAGCCTGTGGCTAGGATGTGACAGTTGGTAATGTCTCCAGACAGCCTGTGGCTAGGATTTGACAGTTGGTAATGTCTCCAGACAGCCTGTGGCTAGGATGTGACAGTTAGTAACGTTTCCAGACAGTCTGTGGCTAGGATGTGACAGTTGGTAATGTTTCTAGACAGCCTGTGGCTAGGATGTGATAGTTGGTAATGTTTCTAGACAGTCTGTGGCTAGGATGTGACAGTTGGTAATGTCTCCAGACAGTCTGTGGCTAGGATGTGACAGTTGGTAATGTCTCCAGACAGCCTGTGGCTAGGATGTGACAGTTGGTAATGTCTCCAGACAGCCTGACTAGGATGTGACAGTTGGTAATGTTTCCAGACAGCCTGTGGCTAGGATGTGACAGTTGGTAATGTCTCCAGACAGTCTGTGGCTAGGATGTGACAGTTGGTAATGTTTCCAGACAGTCTGTGGCTAGGATGTGACAGTTGGTAATGTTTCCAGACAATCTGTGGCTAGGATGTGACAGTTGGTAATGTTTCCAGACAGCCTGTGGCTAGGATGTGACAGTTGGTAATGTTTCCAGACAGCCTGTGGCTAGGATGTGACAGTTGGTAATGTCTCCAGACAGCCTGTGGCTAGGATGTGACAGTTGGTAATGTCTCCAGACAGCCTGTGGCTAGGATTTGACAGTTGGTAATGTCTCCAGACAGCCTGTGGCTAGGATGTGACAGTTAGTAACGTTTCCAGACAGTCTGTGGCTAGGATGTGACAGTTGGTAATGTTTCTAGACAGCCTGTGGCTAGGATGTGATAGTTGGTAATGTTTCTAGACAGTCTGTGGCTAGGATGTGACAGTTGGTAATGTCTCCAGACAGTCTGTGGCTAGGATGTGACAGTTGGTAATGTCTCCAGACAGCCTGTGGCTAGGATGTGACAGTTGGTAATGTCTCCAGACAGCCTGACTAGGATGTGACAGTTGGTAATGTTTCCAGACAGCCTGTGGCTAGGATGTGACAGTTGGTAATGTCTCCAGACAGTCTGTGGCTAGGATGTGACAGTTGGTAATGTTTCCAGACAGTCTGTGGCTAGGATGTGACAGTTGTTGGTAGTGTCTCCAGACAGCCTGTGGCTTGGATGTGACAGTTGTTGGTAGTGTTTCCAGACAGCCTGTGGCTAGGATGTGACAGTTGGTAATGTCTCCAGACAGCCTGTGGCTTGGATGTGACAGTTGTTGGTAGTGTTTCCATACAGTCTGTGGCTAGGATGTGACAGTTGGTAATGTCTCCAGACAGTCTGTGGCTAGGATGTGACAGTTGGTAACGTTTCCAGACAGCCTGTGGCTAGGATGTGACAGTTGGTAATGTTTCCAGACAGCCTGTGGCTAGGATGTGACAGTTGGTAATGTTTCCAGACAGTCTGTGGCTAGGATGTGACAGTTGGTAATGTCTCCAGACAGTCTGTGGCTAGGATGTGACAGTTGGTAACGTTTCCAGACAGGCTGTGGCTAGGATGTGACAGTTGGTAATGTCTCCAGACAGTCTGTTGGATTGGATGTGACAGTTGGTAATGTTTCCAGAAAGTCTGTGGCTAGGATGTGACAGTTGGTAACGTGTCCAGACAGCCTGTGGCTAGGATGTGACAGTTAGTAACGTTTCCAGACAGTCTGTGGCTAGGATGTGACAGTTGGTAATGTTTCCAGACAGTCTGTGGCTAGGATGTGACAGTTGGTAATGTTTCCAGACAGCCTGTGGCTAGGATGTGACAGTTGGTAATGTTTCCAGACAGCCTGTGGCTAGGATGTGACAGTTGGTAATGTCTCCAGACAGCCTGTGGCTAGGATGTGACAGTTGGTAATGTCTCCAGACAGCCTGTGGCTAGGATGTGACAGTTGGTAATGTCTCCAGACAGCCTGTGGCTAGGATGTGACAGTTAGTAACGTTTCCAGACAGTCTGTGGCTAGGATGTGACAGTTGGTAATGTTTCTAGACAGCCTGTGGCTAGGATGTGACAGTTGGTAATGTTTCTAGACAGTCTGTGGCTAGGATGTGACAGTTGGTAATGTCTCCAGACAGTCTGTGGCTAGGATGTGACAGTTGGTAATGTCTCCAGACAGCCTGTGGCTAGGATGTGACAGTTGGTAATGTCTCCAGACAGCCTGACTAGGATGTGACAGTTGGTAATGTTTCCAGACAGCCTGTGGCTAGGATGTGACAGTTGGTAATGTCTCCAGACAGTCTGTGGCTAGGATGTGACAGTTGGTAATGTTTCCAGACAGTCTGTGGCTAGGATGTGACAGTTGTTGGTAGTGTCTCCAGACAGCCTGTGGCTTGGATGTGACAGTTGTTGGTAGTGTTTCCAGACAGCCTGTGGCTAGGATGTGACAGTTGGTAATGTCTCCAGACAGCCTGTGGCTTGGATGTGACAGTTGTTGGTAGTGTTTCCAGACAGTCTGTGGCTAGGATGTGACAGTTGGTAATGTCTCCAGACAGTCTGTGGCTAGGATGTGACAGTTGGTAACGTTTCCAGACAGCCTGTGGCTAGGATGTGACAGTTGGTAATGTTTCCAGACAGCCTGTGGCTAGGATGTGACAGTTGGTAATGTTTCCAGACAGCCTGTGGCTAGGATGTGACTGTTGGTAATGTCTCCAGACAGTCTGTGGCTAGGATGTGACAGTTGGTAATGTTTCCAGAAAGTCTGTGGCTAGGATGTGACAGTTGGTAACGTGTCCAGACAGCCTGTGGCTAGGATGTGACAGTTGGTAACGTTTCCAGACAGTCTGTGGCTAGGATGTGACAGTTGGTAATGTTTCCAGACAGTCTGTGGCTAGGATGTGACAGTTGGTAATGTTTCCAGACAGCCTGTGGCTAGGATGTGACAGTTGGTAATGTTTCCAGACAGCCTGTGGCTAGGATGTGACAGTTGGTAATGTCTCCAGACAGCCTGTGGCTAGGATGTGACAGTTGGTAATGTCTCCAGACAGCCTGTGGCTAGGATGTGACAGTTGGTAATGTCTCCAGACAGCCTGTGGCTAGGATGTGACAGTTAGTAACGTTTCCAGACAGTCTGTGGCTAGGATGTGACAGTTGGTAATGTTTCTACACAGCCTGTGGCTAGGATGTGACAGTTGGTAATGTTTCTAGACAGCCTGTGGCTAGGATGTGACAGTTGGTAATGTCTCCAGACAGTCTGTGGCTAGGATGTGACAGTTGGTAATGTCTCCAGACAGTCTGTGGCTAGGATGTGACAGTTGGTAATGTCTCCAGACAGCCTGTGGCTAGGATGTGACAGTTGGTAATGTCTCCAGACAGCCTGACTAGGATGTGACAGTTGGTAATGTTTCCAGACAGCCTGTGGCTAGGATGTGACAGTTGGTAATGTCTCCAGACAGTCTCTGGCTAGGATGTGACAGTTGGTAATGTTTCCAGACAGTCTGTGGCTAGGATGTGACAGTTGCTGGTAGTGTCTCCAGACAGCCTGTGGCTTGGATGTGACAGTTGTTGGTAGTGTTTCCAGACAGCCTGTGGCTAGGATGTGACAGTTGGTAATGTCTCCAGACAGCCTGTGGCTTGGATGTGACAGTTGGTAATGTCTCCAGACAGTCTGTGGCTAGGATGTGACAGTTGGTAACGTTTCCAGACAGCCTGTGGCTAGGATGTGACAGTTGGTAATGTTTCCAGACAGCCTGTGGCTAGGATGTGACAGTTGGTAACGTTTCCAGACAGCCTGTGGCTAGGATGTGACAGTTGGTAATGTTTCCAGACAGCCTGTGGCTAGGATGTGACAGTTGGTAATGTTTCTAGACAGTCTGTGGCTAGGATGTGACAGTTGGTAATGTCTCCAGACAGTCTGTGGCTAGGATGTGACAGTTGGTAATGTCTCCAGACAGCCTGTGGCTAGGATGTGACAGTTGGTAATGTCTCCAGACAGCCTGACTAGGATGTGACAGTTGGTAATGTTTCCAGACAGCCTGTGGCTAGGATGTGACAGTTGGTAATGTCTCCAGACAGTCTGTGGCTAGGATGTGACAGTTGGTAATGTTTCCAGACAGTCTGTGGCTAGGATGTGACAGTTGTTGGTAGTGTCTCCAGTCAGCCTGTGGCTTGGATGTGACAGTTGTTGGTACTGTTTCCAGACAGCCTGTGGCTAGGATGTGACAGTTGGTAATGTCTCCAGACAGCCTGTGGCTTGGATGTGACAGTTGTTGGTAGTGTTTCCAGACAGTCTGTGGCTAGGATGTGACAGTTGGTAATGTCTCCAGACAGCCTGACTAGGATGTGACAGTTGGTAATGTTTCCAGACAGCCTGTGGCTAGGATGTGACAGTTGGTAATGTCTCCAGACAGTCTGTGGCTAGGATGTGACAGTTGGTAATGTTTCCAGACAGTCTGTGGCTAGGATGTGACAGTTGTTGGTAGTGTCTCCAGACAGCCTGTGGCTTGGATGTGACAGTTGTTGGTAGTGTTTCCAGACAGCCTGTGGCTAGGATGTGACAGTTGGTAATGTCTCCAGACAGCCTGTGGCTTGGATGTGACAGTTGTTGGTAGTGTTTCCAGACAGTCTGTGGCTAGGATGTGACAGTTGGTAATGTCTCCAGACAGTCTGTGGCTAGGATGTGACAGTTGGTAACGTTTCCAGACAGCCTGTGGCTAGGATGTGACAGTTGGTAATGTTTCCAGACAGCCTGTGGCTAGGATGTGACAGTTGGTAATGTTTCCAGACAGCCTGTGGCTAGGATGTGACTGTTGGTAATGTCTCCAGACAGTCTGTGGCTAGGATGTGACAGTTGGTAATGTTTCCAGAAAGTCTGTGGCTAGGATGTGACAGTTGGTAACGTGTCCAGACAGCCTGTGGCTAGGATGTGACAGTTGGTAACGTTTCCAGACAGTCTGTGGCTAGGATGTGACAGTTGGTAATGTTTCCAGACAGTCTGTGGCTAGGATGTGACAGTTGGTAATGTTTCCAGACAGCCTGTGGCTAGGATGTGACAGTTGGTAATGTTTCCAGACAGCCTGTGGCTAGGATGTGACAGTTGGTAATGTCTCCAGACAGCCTGTGGCTTGGATGTGACAGTTGTTGGTAGTGTTTCCAGACAGTCTGTGGCTAGGATGTGACAGTTGGTAATGTCTCCAGACAGTCTGTGGCTAGGATGTGACAGTTGGTAACGTTTCCAGACAGCCTGTGGCTAGGATGTGACAGTTGGTAATGTTTCCAGACAGCCTGTGGCTAGGATGTGACAGTTGGTAATGTTTCCAGACAGCCTGTGGCTAGGATGTGACTGTTGGTAATGTCTCCAGACAGTCTGTGGCTAGGATGTGACAGTTGGTAATGTTTCCAGAAAGTCTGTGGCTAGGATGTGACAGTTGGTAACGTGTCCAGACAGCCTGTGGCTAGGATGTGACAGTTGGTAACGTTTCCAGACAGTCTGTGGCTAGGATGTGACAGTTGGTAATGTTTCCAGACAGTCTGTGGCTAGGATGTGACAGTTGGTAATGTTTCCAGACAGCCTGTGGCTAGGATGTGACAGTTGGTAATGTTTCCAGACAGCCTGTGGCTAGGATGTGACAGTTGGTAATGTCTCCAGACAGCCTGTGGCTAGGATGTGACAGTTGGTAATGTCTCCAGACAGCCTGTGGCTAGGATGTGACAGTTGGTAATGTCTCCAGACAGCCTGTGGCTAGGATGTGACAGTTAGTAACGTTTCCAGACAGTCTGTGGCTAGGATGTGACAGTTGGTAATGTTTCTAGACAGCCTGTGGCTAGGATGTGACAGTTGGTAATGTTTCTAGACAGCCTGTGGCTAGGATGTGACAGTTGGTAA
Source organism: Oncorhynchus masou masou (assembly GCF_036934945.1). NCBI lineage: Eukaryota > Metazoa > Chordata > Actinopteri > Salmoniformes > Salmonidae > Oncorhynchus > Oncorhynchus masou. Next base: position 83,887 of record NW_027003499.1, read on the forward strand.
TGTCTCCAGACAGTCTGTGGCTAGGATGTGACAGTTGGTAATGTCTCCAGACAGTCTGTGGCTAGGATGTGACAGTTGGTAATGTCTCCAGACAGCCTGTGGCTAGGATGTGACAGTTGGTAATGTCTCCAGACAGCCTGACTAGGATGTGACAGTTGGTAATGTTTCCAGACAGCCTGTGGCTAGGATGTGACAGTTGGTAATGTCTCCAGACAGTCTCTGGCTAGGATGTGACAGTTGGTAATGTTTCCAGACAGTCTGTGGCTAGGATGTGACAGTTGCTGGTAGTGTCTCCAGACAGCCTGTGGCTTGGATGTGACAGTTGTTGGTAGTGTTTCCAGACAGCCTGTGGCTAGGATGTGACAGTTGGTAATGTCTCCAGACAGCCTGTGGCTTGGATGTGACAGTTGTTGGTAGTGTTTCCAGACAGTCTGTGGCTAGGATGTGACAGTTGGTAATGTCTCCAGACAGTCTGTGGCTAGGATGTGACAGTTGGTAACGTTTCCAGACAGCCTGTGGCTAGGATGTGACAGTTGGTAATGTTTCCAGACAGCCTGTGGCTAGGATGTGACAGTTGGTAATGTTTCTAGACAGTCTGTGGCTAGGATGTGACAGTTGGTAATGTCTCCAGACAGTCTGTGGCTAGGATGTGACAGTTGGTAATGTCTCCAGACAGCCTGTGGCTAGGATGTGACAGTTGGTAATGTCTCCAGACAGCCTGACTAGGATGTGACAGTTGGTAATGTTTCCAGACAGCCTGTGGCTAGGATGTGACAGTTGGTAATGTCTCCAGACAGTCTGTGGCTAGGATGTGACAGTTGGTAATGTTTCCAGACAGTCTGTGGCTAGGATGTGACAGTTGTTGGTAGTGTCTCCAGTCAGCCTGTGGCTTGGATGTGACAGTTGTTGGTAGTGTTTCCAGACAGCCTGTGGCTAGGATGTGACAGTTGGTAATGTCTCCAGACAGCCTGTGGCTTGGATGTGACAGTTGTTGGTAGTGTTTCCAGACAGTCTGTGGCTAGGATGTGACAGTTGGTAATGTCTCCAGACAGTCTGTGGCTAGGATGTGACAGTTGGTAACGTTTCCAGACAGCCTGTGGCTAGGATGTGACAGTTGGTAATGTTTCCAGACAGCCTGTGGCTAGGATGTGACAGTTGGTAATGTCTCCAGACAGTCTGTGGCTAGGATGTGACAGTTGGTAATGTTTCCAGACAGTCTGTGGCTAGGATGTGACAGTTGTTGGTAGTGTCTCCAGACAGCCTGTGGCTTGGATGTGACAGTTGTTGGTAGTGTTTCCAGACAGCCTGTGGCTAGGATGTGACAGTTGGTAATGTCTCCAGACAGCCTGTGGCTTGGATGTGACAGTTGTTGGTAGTGTTTCCAGACAGTCTGTGGCTAGGATGTGACAGTTGGTAATGTCTCCAGACAGTCTGTGGCTAGGATGTGACAGTTGGTAACGTTTCCAGACAGCCTGTGGCTAGGATGTGACAGTTGGTAATGTTTCCAGACAGCCTGTGGCTAGGATGTGACAGTTGGTAATGTTTCCAGACAGCCTGTGGCTAGGATGTGACTGTTGGTAATGTCTCCAGACAGTCTGTGGCTAGGATGTGACAGTTGGTAATGTTTCCAGAAAGTCTGTGGCTAGGATGTGACAGTTGGTAACGTGTCCAGACAGCCTGTGGCTAGGATGTGACAGTTGGTAACGTTTCCAGACAGTCTGTGGCTAGGATGTGACAGTTGGTAATGTTTCCAGACAGTCTGTGGCTAGGATGTGACAGTTGGTAATGTTTCCAGACAGCCTGTGGCTAGGATGTGACAGTTGGTAATGTTTCCAGACAGCCTGTGGCTAGGATGTGACAGTTGGTAATGTCTCCAGACAGCCTGTGGCTAGGATGTGACAGTTGGTAATGTCTCCAGACAGCCTGTGGCTAGGATGTGACAGTTGGTAATGTCTCCAGACAGCCTGTGGCTAGGATGTGACAGTTAGTAACGTTTCCAGACAGTCTGTGGCTAGGATGTGACAGTTGGTAATGTTTCTAGACAGCCTGTGGCTAGGATGTGACAGTTGGTAATGTTTCTAGACAGCCTGTGGCTAGGATGTGACAGTTGGTAATGTCTCCAGACAGTCTGTGGCTAGGATGTGACAGTTGGTAATGTCTCCAGACAGTCTGTGGCTAGGATGTGACAGTTGGTAATGTCTCCAGACAGCCTGTGGCTAGGATGTGACAGTTGGTAATGTCTCCAGACAGCCTGACTAGGATGTGACAGTTGGTAATGTTTCCAGACAGCCTGTGGCTAGGATGTGACAGTTGGTAATGTCTCCAGACAGTCTCTGGCTAGGATGTGACAGTTGGTAATGTTTCCAGACAGTCTGTGGCTAGGATGTGACAGTTGCTGGTAGTGTCTCCAGACAGCCTGTGGCTTGGATGTGACAGTTGTTGGTAGTGTTTCCAGACAGCCTGTGGCTAGGATGTGACAGTTGGTAATGTCTCCAGACAGCCTGTGGCTTGGATGTGACAGTTGTTGGTAGTGTTTCCAGACAGTCTGTGGCTAGGATGTGACAGTTGGTAATGTCTCCAGACAGTCTGTGGCTAGGATGTGACAGTTGGTAACGTTTCCAGACAGCCTGTGGCTAGGATGTGACAGTTGGTAATGTTTCCAGACAGCCTGTGGCTAGGATGTGACAGTTGGTAATGTTTCCAGACAGTCTGTGGCTAGGATGTGACAGTTGGTAATGTCTCCAGACAGTCTGTGGCTAGGATGTGACAGTTGGTAATGTCTCCAGACAGCCTGTGGCTAGGATGTGACAGTTGGTAATGTTTCCAGACAGCCTGTGGCTAGGATGTGACAGTTGGTAATGTCTCCAGACAGTCTGTGGCTAGGATGTGACAGTTGGTAATGTTTCCAGAAAGTCTGTGGCTAGGATGTGACAGTTGGTAACGTGTCCAGACAGCCTGTGGCTAGGATGTGACAGTTGGTAACGTTTCCAGACAGTCTGTGGCTAGGATGTGACAGTTGGTAATGTTTCCAGACAGTCTGTGGCTAGGATGTGACAGTTGGTAATGTTTCCAGACAGCCTGTGGCTAGGATGTGACAGTTGGTAATGTTTCCAGACAGCCTGTGGCTAGGATGTGACAGTTGGTAATGTCTCCAGACAGCCTGTGGCTAGGATGTGACAGTTGGTAATGTCTCCAGACAGCCTGTGGCTTGGATGTGACAGTTGTTGGTAGTGTTTCCAGACAGCCTGTGGCTAGGATGTGACAGTTGGTAATGTCTCCAGACAGCCTGTGGCTTGGATGTGACAGTTGTTGGTAGTGTTTCCAGACAGCCTGTGGCTAGGATGTGACAGTTGGTAATGTTTCCAGACAGCCTGTGGCTAGGATGTGACAGTTGGTAATGTTTCTAGACAGTCTGTGGCTAGGATGTGACAGTTGGTAATGTCTCCAGACAGTCTGTGGCTAGGATGTGACAGTTGGTAATGTCTCCAGACAGCCTGTGGCTAGGATGTGACAGTTGGTAATGTCTCCAGACAGCCTGACTAGGATGTGACAGTTGGTAATGTTTCCAGACAGCCTGTGGCTAGGATGTGACAGTTGGTAATGTCTCCAGACAGTCTGTGGCTAGGATGTGACAGTTGGTAATGTTTCCAGACAGTCTGTGGCTAGGATGTGACAGTTGTTGGTAGTGTCTCCAGTCAGCCTGTGGCTTGGATGTGACAGTTGTTGGTAGTGTTTCCAGACAGCCTGTGGCTAGGATGTGACAGTTGGTAATGTCTCCAGACAGCCTGTGGCTTGGATGTGACAGTTGTTGGTAGTGTTTCCAGACAGTCTGTGGCTAGGATGTGACAGTTGGTAATGTCTCCAGACAGTCTGTGGCTAGGATGTGACAGTTGGTAACGTTTCCAGACAGCCTGTGGCTAGGATGTGACAGTTGGTAATGTTTCCAGACAGCCTGTGGCTAGGATGTGACAGTTGGTAATGTCTCCAGACAGTCTGTGGCTAGGATGTGACAGTTGGTAATGTTTCCAGACAGTCTGTGGCTAGGATGTGACAGTTGTTGGTAGTGTCTCCAGACAGCCTGTGGCTTGGATGTGACAGTTGTTGGTAGTGTTTCCAGACAGCCTGTGGCTAGGATGTGACAGTTGGTAATGTCTCCAGACAGCCTGTGGCTTGGATGTGACAGTTGTTGGTAGTGTCTCCAGACAGCCTGTGGCTAGGATGTGACAGTTGGTAATGTCTCCAGACAGTCTGTGGCTAGGATGTGACAGTTGGTAACGTTTCCAGACAGCCTGTGGCTAGGATGTGACAGTTGGTAATGTTTCCAGACAGCCTGTGGCTAGGATGTGACAGTTGGTAACGTTTCCAGACAGCCTGTGGCTAGGATGTGACAGTTGGTAATGTTTCCAGACAGTCTGTGGCTAGGATGCGAGAGTTGGTAACGTTTCAAGAAAGTCTGTGGCTAGGATGTGACAGTTGGTAACGTGTCCAGACAGGCTGTGGCTAGGATGTGACAGTTGGTAACGTTTCCAGACAGTCTGTGGCTAGGATGTGACAGTTGGTAATGTTTCCAGACAGTCTGTGGCTAGGATGTGACAGTTGGTAATGTTTCCAGACAGCCTGTGGCTAGGATGTGACAGTTGGTAATGTTTCCAGACAGCCTGTGGCTAGGATGTGACAGTTGGTAATGTCTCCAGACAGCCTGTGGCTAGGATGTGACAGTTGGTAATGTCTCCAGACAGCCTGTGGCTAGGATGTGACAGTTGGTAATGTCTCCAGACAGCCTGTGGCTAGGATGTGACAGTTAGTAACGTTTCCAGACAGTCTGTGGCTAGGATGTGACAGTTGGTAATGTTTCTAGACAGCCTGTGGCTAGGATGTGACAGTTGGTAATGTTTCTAGACAGCCTGTGGCTAGGATGTGACAGTTGGTAATGTCTCCAGACAGTCTGTGGCTAGGATGTGACAGTTGGTAATGTCTCCAGACAGTCTGTGGCTAGGATGTGACAGTTGGTAATGTCTCCAGACAGCCTGTGGCTAGGATGTGACAGTTGGTAATGTCTCCAGACAGCCTGACTAGGATGTGACAGTTGGTAATGTTTCCAGACAGCCTGTGGCTAGGATGTGACAGTTGGTAATGTCTCCAGACAGTCTCTGGCTAGGATGTGACAGTTGGTAATGTTTCCAGACAGTCTGTGGCTAGGATGTGACAGTTGCTGGTAGTGTCTCCAGACAGCCTGTGGCTTGGATGTGACAGTTGTTGGTAGTGTTTCCAGACAGCCTGTGGCTAGGATGTGACAGTTGGTAATGTCTCCAGACAGCCTGTGGCTTGGATGTGACAGTTGTTGGTAGTGTTTCCAGACAGTCTGTGGCTAGGATGTGACAGTTGGTAATGTCTCCAGACAGTCTGTGGCTAGGATGTGACAGTTGGTAACGTTTCCAGACAGCCTGTGGCTAGGATGTGACAGTTGGTAATGTTTCCAGACAGCCTGTGGCTAGGATGTGACAGTTGGTAATGTTTCTAGACAGTCTGTGGCTAGGATGTGACAGTTGGTAATGTCTCCAGACAGTCTGTGGCTAGGATGTGACAGTTGGTAATGTCTCCAGACAGCCTGTGGCTAGGATGTGACAGTTGGTAATGTTTCCAGACAGCCTGTGGCTAGGATGTGACAGTTGGTAATGTCTCCAGACAGTCTGTGGCTAGGATGTGACAGTTGGTAATGTTTCCAGAAAGTCTGTGGCTAGGATGTGACAGTTGGTAACGTGTCCAGACAGCCTGTGGCTAGGATGTGACAGTTGGTAACGTTTCCAGACAGTCTGTGGCTAGGATGTGACAGTTGGTAATGTTTCCAGACAGTCTGTGGCTAGGATGTGACAGTTGGTAATGTTTCCAGACAGCCTGTGGCTAGGATGTGACAGTTGGTAATGTTTCCAGACAGCCTGTGGCTAGGATGTGACAGTTGGTAATGTCTCCAGACAGCCTGTGGCTAGGATGTGACAGTTGGTAATGTCTCCAGACAGCCTGTGGCTAGGATGTGACAGTTGGTAATGTCTCCAGACAGCCTGTGGCTAGGATGTGACAGTTGGTAATGTTTCCAGACAGTCTGTGGCTAGGATGTGACAGTTGGTAATGTTTCTAGACAGCCTGTGGCTAGGATGTGACAGTTGGTAATGTTTCTAGACAGCCTGTGGCTTGGATGTGACAGTTGTTGGTAGTGTTTCCAGACAGCCTGTGGCTAGGATGTGACAGTTGGTAATGTCTCCAGACAGCCTGTGGCTTGGATGTGACAGCCTGGTAGTGTTTCCAGACAGCCTGTGGCTAGGATGTGACAGTTGTTAATGTTTCCAGACAGCCTGTGGCTAGGATGTGACAGTTGGTAATGTTTCTAGACAGTCTGTGGCTAGGATGTGACAGTTGGTAATGTCTCCAGACAGTCTGTGGCTAGGATGTGACAGTTGGTAATGTCTCCAGACAGCCTGTGGCTAGGATGTGACAGTTGGTAATGTCTCCAGACAGCCTGACTAGGATGTGACAGTTGGTAATGTTTCCAGACAGCCTGTGGCTAGGATGTGACAGTAATGTCTCCAGACAGCCTGTGGCTAGGATGTGACAGTTGGTAATGTTTCCAGACAGTCTGTGGCTAGGATGTGACAGTTGTTGGTAGTGTCTCCAGACAGCCTGTGGCTTGGATGTGACAGTTGTTGGTAGTGTTTCCAGACAGCCTGTGGCTAGGATGTGACAGTTGGTAATGTCTCCAGACAGCCTGTGGCTTGGATGTGACAGTTGTTGGTAGTGTTTCCAGACAGTCTGTGGCTAGGATGTGACAGTTGGTAATGTCTCCAGACAGTCTGTGGCTAGGATGTGACAGTTGGTAACGTTTCCAGACAGCCTGTGGCTAGGATGTGACAGTTGGTAATGTTTCCAGACAGCCTGTGGCTAGGATGTGACAGTTGGTAATGTCTCCAGACAGTCTGTGGCTAGGATGTGACAGTTGGTAATGTTTCCAGACAGTCTGTGGCTAGGATGTGACAGTTGTTGGTAGTGTCTCCAGACAGCCTGTGGCTTGGATGTGACAGTTGTTGGTAGTGTTTCCAGACAGCCTGTGGCTAGGATGTGACAGTTGGTAATGTCTCCAGACAGCCTGTGGCTTAGGATGTGACAGTTGTTGGTAGTGTTTCCAGACAGTCTGTGGCTAGGATGTGACAGTTGGTAATGTCTCCAGACTAGGATGTGACAGTTGGTGTTTCCAGACAGCCTGTGGCTAGGATGTGACAGTTGGTAATGTTTCCAGACAGCCTGTGGCTAGGATGTGACAGTTGGTAATGTTTCCAGACAGCCTGTGGCTAGGATGACTGTTGGTAATGTCCAGACAGTGTGGTAGGATGTGACAGTTGGTAATGTTTCCAGACAGTCTGTGGCTAGGATGTGACAGTTGGTAACGTGTCCAGACAGCCTGTGGCTAGGATGTGACAGTTGGTAACGTTTCCAGACAGTCTGTGGCTAGGATGTGACAGTTGGTAATGTTTCCAGACAGTCTGTGGCTAGGATGTGACAGTTGGTAATGTTTCCAGACAGCCTGTGGCTAGGATGTGACAGTTGGTAATGTTTCCAGACAGCCTGTGGCTAGGATGTGACAGTTGGTAATGTCTCCAGACAGCCTGTGGCTAGGATGTGACAGTTGGTAATGTCTCCAGACAGCCTGTGGCTAGGATGTGACAGTTGGTAATGTTCCAGACAGCCTGTGGCTAGGATGTGACAGTTAGTAACGTTTCCAGACAGTCTGTGGCTAGGATGTGACAGTTGGTAATGTTTCTAGACAGCCTGTGGCTAGGATGTGACAGTTGGTAATGTTTCTAGACAGCCTTGGCTAGGATGTGACAGTTGGTAATGTCTCCAGACAGTCTGTGGCTAGGATGTGACAGTTGGTAATGTCTCCAGACAGTCTGTGGCTAGGATGTGACAGTTGGTAATGTCTCCAGACAGCCTGTGGCTAGGATGTGACAGTTGGTAATGTCTCCAGACAGCCTGACTAGGATGTGACAGTTGGTAATGTTTCCAGACAGCCTGTGGCTAGGATGTGACAGTTGGTAATGTCTCCAGACAGTCTCTGGCTAGGATGTGACAGTTGGTAATGTTTCCAGACAGTCTGTGGCTAGGATGTGACAGTTGCTGGTAGTGTCTCCAGACAGCCTGTGGCTTGGATGTGACAGTTGTTGGTAGTGTTTCCAGACAGCCTGTGGCTAGGATGTGACAGTTGGTAATGTCTCCAGACAGCCTGTGGCTTGGATGTGACAGTTGTTGGTAGTGTTTCCAGACAGTCTGTGGCTAGGATGTGACAGTTGGTAATGTCTCCAGACAGTCTGTGGCTAGGATGTGACAGTTGGTAACGTTTCCAGACAGCCTGTGGCTAGGATGTGACAGTTGGTAATGTTTCCAGACAGCCTGTGGCTAGGATGTGACAGTTGGTAATGTTTCCAGACAGTCTGTGGCTAGGATGTGACAGTTGGTAATGTCTCCAGACAGTCTGTGGCTAGGATGTGACAGTTGGTAATGTCTCCAGACAGTCTGTGGCTAGGATGTGACAGTTGGTAACGTTTCCAGACAGCCTGTGGCTAGGATGTGACAGTTGGTAATGTCTCCAGACAGTCTGTGGCTAGGATGTGACAGTTGGTAATGTGGCTAGGATGTGACAGTTGGTAACGTGTCCAGACAGCCTGTGGCTAGGATGTGACAGTTGGTAATGTTTCCAGACAGTCTGTGGCTAGGATGTGACAGTTGGTAATGTTTCCAGACAGTCTGTGGCTAGGATGTGACAGTTGGTAATGTTTCCAGACAGCCTGTGGCTAGGATGTGACAGTTGGTAATGTTTCCAGACAGCCTGTGGCTAGGATGTGACAGTTGGTAATGTCTCCAGACAGCCTGTGGCTAGGATGTGACAGTTGGTAATGTCTCCAGACAGCCTGTGGCTAGGATGTGACAGTTGGTAATGTCTCCAGACAGCCTGTGGCTAGGATGTGACAGTTAGTAACGTTTCCAGACAGTCTGTGGCTAGGATGTGACAGTTGGTAATGTTTCTAGACAGCCTGTGGCTAGGATGTGACAGTTGGTAATGTTTCTAGACAGCCTGTGGCTAGGATGTGACAGTTGGTAATGTCTCCAGACAGCCTGTGGCTAGGATGTGACAGTTGGTAATGTCTCCAGACAGCCTGTGGCTTGGATGTGACAGTTGTTGGTAGTGTTTCCAGACAGCCTGTGGCTAGGATGTGACAGTTGGTAATGTTTCCAGACAGTCTGTGGCTAGGATGTGACAGTTGTTGGTAGTGTCTCCAGTCAGCCTGTGGCTTGGATGTGACAGTTGTTGGTAGTGTTTCCAGACAGCCTGTGGCTAGGATGTGACAGTTGGTAATGTCTCCAGACAGCCTGTGGCTTGGATGTGACAGTTGTTGGTAGTGTTTCCAGACAGTCTGTGGCTAGGATGTGACAGTTGGTAATGTCTCCAGACAGTCTGTGGCTAGGATGTGACAGTTGGTAATGTTTCCAGACAGCCTGTGGCTAGGATGTGACAGTTGGTAATGTTTCCAGACAGCCTGTGGCTAGGATGTGACAGTTGGTAATGTCTCCAGACAGTCTGTGGCTAGGATGTGACAGTTGGTAATGTTTCCAGACAGTCTGTGGCTAGGATGTGACAGTTGTTGGTAGTGTCTCCAGACAGCCTGTGGCTTGGATGTGACAGTTGTTGGTAGTGTTTCCAGACAGCCTGTGGCTAGGATGTGACAGTTGGTAATGTCTCCAGACAGCCTGTGGCTTGGATGTGACAGTTGTTGGTAGTGTTTCCAGACAGTCTGTGGCTAGGATGTGACAGTTGGTAATGTCTCCAGACAGTCTGTGGCTAGGATGTGACAGTTGGTAACGTTTCCAGACAGCCTGTGGCTAGGATGTGACAGTTGGTAATGTTTCCAGACAGCCTGTGGCTAGGATGTGACAGTTGGTAATGTTTCCAGACAGCCTGTGGCTAGGATGTGACTGTTGGTAATGTCTCCAGACAGTCTGTGGCTAGGATGTGACAGTTGGTAATGTTTCCAGAAAGTCTGTGGCTAGGATGTGACAGTTGGTAACGTGTCCAGACAGCCTGTGGCTAGGATGTGACAGTTGGTAACGTTTCCAGACAGTCTGTGGCTAGGATGTGACAGTTGGTAATGTTTCCAGACAGTCTGTGGCTAGGATGTGACAGTTGGTAATGTTTCCAGACAGCCTGTGGCTAGGATGTGACAGTTGGTAATGTTTCCAGACAGCCTGTGGCTAGGATGTGACAGTTGGTAATGTTCCAGACAGCCTGTGGCTAGGATGTGACAGTTGGTAATGTCTCCAGACAGCCTGTGGCTAGGATGTGACAGTTGGTAATGTCTCCAGACAGCCTGTGGCTAGGATGTGACAGTTAGTAACGTTTCCAGACAGTCTGTGGCTAGGATGTGACAGTTGGTAGTGTTCCAGACAGCCTGTGGCTAGGATGTGACAGTTGGTAATGTTTCCAGACAGCCTGTGGCTAGGATGTGACAGTTGGTAATGTCTCCAGACAGTCTGTGGCTAGGATGTGACAGTTGGTAATGTCTCCAGACAGTCTGTGGCTAGGATGTGACAGTTGGTAATGTCTCCAGACAGCCTGTGGCTAGGATGTGACAGTTGGTAATGTCTCCAGACAGCCTGACTAGGATGTGACAGTTGGTAATGTTTCCAGACAGCCTGTGGCTAGGATGTGACAGTTGGTAATGTCTCCAGACAGTCTCTGGCTAGGATGTGACAGTTGGTAATGTTTCCAGACAGTCTGTGGCTAGGATGTGACAGTTGCTGGTAGTGTCTCCAGACAGCCTGTGGCTTGGATGTGACAGTTGTTGGTAGTGTTTCCAGACAGCCTGTGGCTAGGATGTGACAGTTGGTAATGTCTCCAGACAGCCTGTGGCTTGGATGTGACAGTTGTTGGTAGTGTCTCCAGACAGCCTGTGGCTAGGATGTGACAGTTGGTAATGTCTCCAGACAGTCTGTGGCTAGGATGTGACAGTTGGTAACGTTTCCAGACAGCCTGTGGCTAGGATGTGACAGTTGGTAATGTTTCCAGACAGCCTGTGGCTAGGATGTGACAGTTGGTAATGTTTCCAGACAGTCTGTGGCTAGGATGTGACAGTTGGTAATGTTTCCAGACAGTCTGTGGCTAGGATGTGACAGTTGGTAATGTCTCCAGACAGGTTGTGGCTAGGATGTGACAGTTGGTAATGTTCCAGACAGCCTGTGGCTAGGATGTGACAGTTGGTAATGTTTCCAGACAGCCTGTGGCTAGGATGTGACAGTTGGTAATGTCTCCAGACAGTCTGTGGCTAGGATGTGACAGTTGGTAATGTTTCCAGACAGTCTGACTAGGATGTGACAGTTGGTAATGTTTCCAGACAGCCTGTGGCTAGGATGTGACAGTTGGTAACGTTTCCAGACAGTCTGTGGCTAGATGTGATGTAATGTTTCCAGACAGTCTGTGGCTAGGATGTGACAGTTGGTAATGTTTCCAGACAGCCTGTGGCTAGGATGTGACAGTTGGTAATGTTTCCAGACAGCCTGTGGCTAGGATGTGACAGTTGGTAATGTCTCCAGACAGCCTGTGGCTAGGATGTGACAGTTGGTAATGTCTCCAGACAGCCTGTGGCTAGGATGTGACAGTTGGTAATGTTTCCAGACAGTCTGTGGCTAGGATGTGACAGGATGTTTCCAGACAGTCTGTGGCTAGGATGTGACAGTTGGTAATGTTTCCAGACAGCCTGTGGCTAGGATGTGACAGTTGGTAATGTTTCCAGACAGCCTGTTGCTAGGATGTGACAGTTGGTAATGTTTCCAGACAGCCTGTGGCTAGGATGTGACAGTTGGTAATGTCTCCAGACAGCCTGTGGCTAGGATGTGACAGTTGGTAATGTTTCCAGACAGTGACAGCTAGGATGTGACAGTTTGGTAGTGTCTCCAGACAGCCTGTGGCTTGGATGTGACAGTTGTTGGTAGTGTTTCCAGACAGCCTGTGGCTAGGATGTGACAGTTGGTAATGTTTCCAGACAGCCTGTGGCTGGATGGATGTGACAGTTGTTGGTAGTGTTTCCAGACAGTCTGTGGCTAGGATGTGACAGTTGGTAATGTCTCCAGACATGTCTGTGGCTAGGATGTGACAGTTGGTAATGTTTCCAGACAGCCTGTGGCTAGGATGTGACAGTTGGTAATGTTTCCAGACAGCCTGTGGCTAGGATGTGACAGTTGGTAATGTTTCCAGACAGTCTGTGGCTAGGATGTGACAGTTGTGTAGCCTGTGGCTTGGATGTCTCCAGACAGTCTGTGGCTAGGATGTGACAGTTGGTAATGTCTCCAGACAGCCTGTGGCTAGGATGTGACAGTTGGTAATGTTCCAGACAGCCTGTAGGATGTGACAGTTGGTAATGTTTCCAGACAGCCTGTGGCTAGGATGTGACAGTTGGTAATGTCTCCAGACAGTCTGTGGCTAGGATGTGACAGTTGGTAATGTTTCCAGACAGTCTGTGGCTAGGATGTGACAGTTGCTGGTAGTTGTCTCCAGACAGCCTGTGGCTTGGATGTGACAGTTGTGACAGGATGGTAGTGTTTCCAGACAGCCTGGATGACAGTGTTTCCAGACAGCCTGTGGCTAGGATGTGACAGTTGGTAATGTCTCCAGACAGCCTGATGGCTTGGATGTGACAGTTGTTGGTAGTGTTTCCAGACAGTCTGTGGCTAGGATGTGACAGTTGGTAATGTTTCCAGACAGCCTGTGGCTAGGATGTGACAGTTGATAATGTTTCCAGACAGCCTGTGGCTAGGATGTGACAGTTGGTAATGTTCCAGACAGCCTGATGGACTCCAGAGGATGTGACAGTTGGTAATGTTTCCAGACAGCCTGTGGCTAGGATGTGACAGTTGGTAATGTTTCCAGACAGCCTGTGGCTAGGATGTGACAGTTGGTAATGTTTCCAGACAGCCTGTGGCTAGGATGTGACAGTTGGTAATGTTTCTAGACAGCCTGTGGCTAGGATGTGACAGTTGGTAATGTTTCCAGACAGTCTGTGGCTAGGATGTGACAGTTGGTAATGTCTCCAGACAGCCTGTGGCTAGGATGTGACAGTTGGTAATGTCTCCAGACAGCCTGTGGCTAGGATGTGACAGTTGGTAATGTTTCCAGACAGCCTGTGGCTAGGATGTGACAGTTGCTGGTAGTGTCTCCAGACAGCCTGTGGCTAGGATGTGACAGTTGTTGGTAGTGTTTCCAGACAGCCTGTGGCTAGGATGTGACAGTTGGTAATGTCTCCAGACAGCCTGTGGCTTGGATGTGACAGTTGTTGGTAGTGTTTCCAGACAGTCTGTGGCTGATCTGACAGTTGGTAACGTGTCCAGACAGCCTGTGGCTAGGATGTGACAGTTGTTGGTAGTGTTTCCAGACAGTCTGTGGCTAGGATGTGACAGTTGGTAATGTTTCCAGACAGCCTGTGGCTAGGATGTGACAGTTGGTA
>NW_027003499.1:97927-165898 GCF_036934945.1 Oncorhynchus masou masou
ATTGTTCTGCATGTTGTGGCAGGATTTCAAAGAAGCAGTTCATCCCTCAAAACCCACATTTGTCATGAGTTAAACCAGTTCTGTACGCAGGAGTGGGCCAAAATTCCTCCACAGCGATGTGAGAGACTGATTAACAACTACAGGAAGCATTTGGTTGCAGTCAACGCAGCTAATGGTGCCACAACCAGTTATTGAGTGAAAGAGAGAAATTACATTTTCACACGGGAATTGTGGGTTGCATAACTGCTAAATAAATAAAATAAGTAGACTATATTTTTTTCATATATATTTGTAAACTGAGGATCCATTTATCTAATATAAGGTTTTGGTTGAAGATCTGATTACATTCAGTATTAAAAATATGCAACTGTCGGTACACAGACTGTAGGTCCATTACCCACCACTAAAGACACAGACTGTAGGTCCATTACCCACCACTAAAGACACACAGACTGTAGGTCCATTACCCACCACTAAAGACACACAGACTGCAGGTACATTACCCACCACCCTAAAGACACACAGACTGTAGGTCCATTACCCACCACTAAAGACACACAGACTGTAGGTCCATTACCCACCACTAAAGACACACAGACTGTAGGTCCATTACCCACCACTAAAGACACACAGACTGTAGGTCCATTACCCACCACTAAAGACACACAGACTGTAGGTCCATTACCTACCACTAAAGACACACAGACTGTAGGTCCATTACCCACCACTAAAGACACACAGACTGTAGGTCATTACCCACCACTAAAGACACAGACTGTAGGTCCATTACCCACCACTAAAGACACAGACTGTAGGTCCATTACCCACCCCTAAAGACACACAGACTGTAGGTCCATTACCCACCACTAAAGACACACAGACTGTAGGTCCATTACCCACCACTAAAGACACACAGACTGTGGGTCATTACCCACCACTAAAGACACACAGACTGTAGGTCCATTACCCACCACTAAAGACACACAGACTGTAGGTCCATTACCCACCACTAAAGACACACAGACTGTAGGTCCATTACCCACCACTAAAGACACACAGACTGTAGGTCATTACCCACCACTAAAGACACACAGACTGTAGGTCCATTACCCACCACTAAAGACACACAGACTGTAGGTCATTACCCACCACTAAAGACAGACAGACTGTAGGTCCATTACCCACCACTAAAGACACACAGACTGTAGGTCCATTACCCACCACTAAAGACACACAGACTGTAGGTCCATTACCCACCACTAAAGACACACAGACTGTAGGTCATTACCCACCACTAAAGACACAGACTGTAGGTCCATTACCCACCACTAAAGACACACAGACTGTAGGTCCATTACCCACCACTAAAGACACACAGACTGTAGGTCCATTACCCACCACTAAAGACACACAGACTGTAGGTCATTACCCACCACTAAAGACACACAGACTGTAGGTCCATTACCCACCACTAAAGACACACAGACTGTAGGTCCATTACCCACCACTAAAGACACACAGACTGTAGGTCATTACCCACCACTAAAGACACACAGACTGTAGGTCCATTACCCACCACTAAAGACACACAGACTGTAGGTCATTACCCACCACTAAAGACAGACAGACTGTAGGTCATTACCCACCACTAAAGACAGACAGACTGTAGGTCATTACCCACCACTAAAGACACACAGACTGTAGGTCCATTACCCACCACTAAAGACACACAGACTGTAGGTCATTACCCACCACTAAAGACACACAGACTGTAGGTCCATTACCCACCACTAAAGACACACAGACTGTAGGTCATTACCCACCACTAAAGACACACAGACTGTAGGTCCATTACCCACCACTAAAGACACAGACTGTAGGTCCATTACCCACCACTAAAGACACACAGACTGTAGGTCCATTACCCACCACTAAAGACACACCAGACTGTAGGTCATTACCCACCACTAAAGACACACAGACTGTAGGTACATTACCAACCACTAAAGACACACAGACTGTAGGTCCATTACCCACCACTAAAGACACACAGACTGTAGGTCCATTACCCACCACTAAAGACACACAGACTGTAGGTCCATTACCCACCACTAAAGACACACAGACTGTGGTCATTACCCACCACTAAAGACACACAGACTGCAGGTCCATTACCCACCACTAAAGACACAGACTGTAGGTCCATTACCCACTACTAAAGACACACAGACTGTAGGTCCATTACCCACCACTAAAGACACACAGACTGTAGGTCCATTACCCACCACTAAAGACACACAGACTGTAGGTCCATTACCCACCACTAAAGACACACAGACTGTAGGTCCATTACCCACCACTAAAGACACACAGACTGTAGGTCATTACCCACCACTAAAGACACACAGACTGTAGGTCCATTACCCACCACTAAAGACACAGACTGTAGGTCATTACCCACCACTAAAGACACACACAGACTGTAGGTCCATTACCCACCACTAAAGACACACAGACTGTAGGTCCATTACCCACCACTAAAGACACACAGACTGTGGGTCCATTACCCACCACTAAAGACACACAGACTGCAGGTCATTACCCACCACTAAAGACACACAGACTGTAGGTACATTACCAACCACTAAAGACACACAGACTGTAGGTCCATTACCCACCACTAAAGACACACAGACTGTAGGTCCATTACCCACCACTAAAGACACAGACTGTAGGTCCATTACCCACCACTAAAGACACACAGACTGTAGGGTCCATTACCCACCACTAAAGACACACAGCACCACTAAAGACAGACTGTAGGTCATGACACAGAGGGAATTAGCAGTGTAGAATTAGTGTATTACAAAACACTGAACAAATTAGCAGTGTTACAGACACAGTTACACAGACACAGAGGGAATTAGCAGTGTAGTTACCAGACAGAGGGGGAATTAGCAGTGTAGTTACCAGACACAGAGGGAGTTAGCAGTGTAGTTACCAGACAGAGGGAATTAGCAGTGTAGTTACAAGACAGAGGGAATTAGCAGTGTAGTTACCAGACAGAGGAATTATCAGTGTAGTTACCAGACAGAGGGAATTAGCAGTGTAGTTACCAGACAGAGGGAATTAGCAGTGTAGTTACCAGACACCGAGGGAATTAGCAGTGTAGTTACCAGACACAGAAGGAATTAGCAGTGTAGTTACCAGACAGAGGGAATTAGCAGTGTAGTTACCAGACAGAGGGAATTAGCAGTGTAGTTACCAGACAGAGGAATTATCAGTGTAGTTACCAGACAGAGGGAATTAGCAGTGTAGTTACCAGACAGAGGGAATTAGCAGTGTAGTTACCAGACAGAGGGAATTAGCAGTGTAGTTACCAGACAGAGGGAATTATCAGTGTAGTTACCAGACAGAGGGAATTATCAGTGTAGTTACCAGACACAGAGGGAATTAGCAGTGTAGTTACCAGACAGGGGGAATTATCAGTGTAGTTACCAGACAGAGGGAATTATCAGTGTAGTTACCAGACAGAGGGAATTATCAGTGTAGTTACCAGACAGAGGGAATTAGCAGTGTAGTTACCAGACAGAGGGAATTATCAGTGTAGTTACCAGACAGAGGGAATTATCAGTGTAGTTACCAGACAGGGGGAATTAGCAGTGTAGTTACCAGACACAGAGGGAATTATCAGTGTAGTTACCAGACAGAGGGAATTATCAGTGTAGTTACCAGACACAGAGGGAATTATCAGTGTAGTTACCAGACAGGGGGAATTAGCAGTGTAGTTACCAGACAGAGGGAATTAGCAGTGTAGTTACCAGACAGAGGGAATTAGCAGTGTAGTTACCAGACACAGAGGGAATTAGCAGTGTAGTTACCAGACAGAGGGAATTAGCAGTGTAGTTACCAGACAGAGGGAATTAGCAGTGTAGTTACCAGACAGGGGGAATTAGCAGTGTAGTTACCAGACAGAGGGAATTATCAGTGTAGTTACCAGACAGAGGGAATTAGCAGTGTAGTTACCAGACAGAGGGAATTAGCAGTGTAGTTACCAGACAGAGGGAATTAGCAGTGTAGTTACCAGACAGGGGGAATTAGCAGTGTAGTTACCAGACAGAGGGAATTAGCAGTGTAGTTACCAGACACAGAGGAATTATCAGTGTAGTTACCAGACAGAGGGGAATTAGCAGTGTAGTTACCAGACAGAGGGAATTAGCAGTGTAGTTACCAGACACACAGGGAATTATCAGTGTAGTTACCAGACACAGAGGGAATTAGCAGTGTAGTTACCAGACAGAGGGAATTAGCAGTGTAGTTACCAGACAGGGGGAATTAGCAGTGTAGTTACCAGACAGAGGGAATTAGCAGTGTAGTTACCAGACACAGAGTGAATTATCAGTGTAGTTACCAGACAGAGGGAATTAGCAGTGTAGTTACCAGACAGAGGGAATTAGCAGTGTAGTTACTAGACAGAGTGTGAACTGTGGAGGAGAAACAGGAGTCACAAGCAGACTGCCTGGTCCAGTCTCTATTACTCCTGAAAGAGACAACATGTCTAACAAATAAACATCAATTATAAAGATCAGAACCAGATATCAACCAGTACACCAGCATCTTATTCATTATCAGCCTTACTATGCTATTATAGAGAACACTGCTTTCTCAATCTCCGTGTTCATTTTTTAAGAGTAATGGAAAATAAAAGGTTTAATATAACCCACTTAATGTCATTGATACATATTCAGACTCTCTTTACAGCACATCAGAAAATACAATGGTGTGGAGAGTGAAAATTAATTCATTAAAAATAGTACAAATGTTGTTTGAACATTTTGACGATTTAACAAGAGAGAGCAGAGGGCAGAGAGCAGAGGTCATCCTGGGTGGTTGGGATGATCACTGGTTGTAAGCGCCCGTAACACCTGACATTCACAGAGTACAAAACCACACACATTCATGTAAGCCTTCTTAAATACATTTTTATTTGTATGTACAATAAAATAAATACAAGTTTAAAAGGACCCCAAGACATGTATTGAAACCTTTCCATAGGCTCTTTCATATTTTTCCATAGGAAGTCCCTTACATTTTACAGTCCATAGTTTCCAGACAGATCTTATTATTCAGCACCAGTGAACTATAGGTTACATTCATTTCATATCTTTAGAATGAGCAAAGGCCTCCTTGAAGATGTAGACAGGCAGTGGGAACAGGTGTGAGAAACTGTCACAAACCCAAATATCAAACACACAGAGCGGAAATAAGGAATCAAATAAATTAATATTGCTCCTGTGAGCACCACCATATGATCCTTAAAGGGGAAATCTGGGATTCAAACAACTATATGGGGCTACTTTCTTTTAGTAAACAGCTGAGGGATGGAGCTGGAGAAATTAAACCACTCAAATTCAAAGATGAAGCAAGAATGGATGCCAGGACTTACCATCCATGAGATCAAAATGATAGTTTAACCACATTCTGAATTACAGTGTAGTTACCAATTACATTATTTACAAGCAATGTAGTTAAACAAGCTGATCATTTGGGTTCTGATTGGGGAAGACATTCGAACTAAACTCATGTTAAATTCTCTAACAATCAATGACTACATATCATTCATTTAAAGGTAAAAAAAATGGATGTACCAATACTGGATTGTCCCTTTAATGGCAGATCATCTGAACACACAGGACTGTGTTTCCCCAGAGACACTAATCAGAAATAGTAGTTCTATTCATTAAGACTTGTGCTATTATATTCTTTAACAGTAGTTAACCCCATGATGATAGGTGTTTGTCCCAAATGGCACTCTATCCCCTATGTAGTGCACTACTTTTCACAACGGCCCATATGGCTCTGGACAATAATAGTGCACTATATAGGGAATAGGGTGCCATTTAAGAGGAAATCACACTCTGGATCAACAACACAAACATATATCATATAAATATTGTTATTTCCAAACTGTTATGTAAATATTAAATACAATATATTTCCTATGGATTTATGATGAATTTACATGAATAACTATACACACATTAAGAATAAATACATTAAGATAAAATCACCATCTTGAAAAGGGAAACAGGAAATTGATCTAAGACCACTGGAGGAACGAGGCAGATGACGGGAGGTAAGTGTGGATCAGTCTTAGACCTCAACCAGCGTGTCACAACATAAATACAGTGCCTTGCGAAAGTATTCGGATTGAACTTTGCGACTTTTTGCCACATTTCAGGCTTCAAACATAAAGATATAAAACTGGATTTTTTTAATGTGAAGAATCAACAACAAGTGGGACACAATCATGAAGTGGAACGACATTTATTGGATATTTCAAACTTTTTTAACAAATCAAAAACTGAAAAATTGGGCGTGCAAAATGATTCAGCCCCCTTAAGTTAATACTTTGTAGCGCCACCTTTTCCTGCGAAGTTACAGCTGTAAGTCACTTGGTTTGTCTCCATCAGTTTTGCACATCGAGAGACTGACATTCATTTCCCATTCCTCCTTAAAACAGCTCGAGCTCAGTGAGGTTGGATGGAGAGCATTTGTGAACAGCAGTTTTCAGAAACTTTCCACAGATTCTCGATATCAATTCAGGTCTGGACTTTGACTTGGCCATTCTAACACCTGGATATGTTTATTTTTGAACCATTCCATTGTAGATTTTGCTTTATGTTTTGGATCATTGTCTTGTTGGAAGACAAATCTCCGTCCCAGTCTCAGGTCTTTTGCAGACTCCATCAGGTTTTCTTCCAGAATGGTCCTGTATTTGGCTCCATCCATCTTCCCATCCATTTTAACCATCTTCCCTGTCCCTGCTGAAGAAAAGCAGGCCCAAACCATGATGCTGCCACCACCATGTTTGACAGTGGGTATGGTGTGTTCAGGGTGATGAGCTGTGTTGCTTTTACGCAAACATAACGTTTTGCATTGTTGCCAAAAAGTTCAATTTTGGTTTCATCTGACCAGAGCACCTTCTTCCACATGTTTGGTGTGTCTCCCAGGTGGCTTGGAAACTTTAAACAACACTTTTTATGGATATCTTTAACAAAATGGCTTTATTCTTCCATCTTCCATAAAAAAAAGGATTTGTGCAATATACTGATTGTTGTCCTATGGACAGAGTCTCCCAACCACAGCTGTAGATCTCTGCAGTTCATCCAGAGTGATCATGGGCCTCTTAAGCTGCATCTCTGATCAGTCTTCTCCTTTAATGAGCTGAAAGTTTAGAGGGACGGCCAGGTCTTGGTAGATTTGCAGTGGTCTGATACTTTCCATTTCAATATTATCGCTTGCACAGTGCTCCTTGGGATGTTTAAAGCTTGGGAAATCTTTTTGTATCAAATCCGGCTTTAAACTTCTGGACAATAATATCTCGGACCTATGGTGTGTTCCTTGTTCTTCATGATGCTCTATGCGCTTTTAACGGACCTCTGAGACTATCACAGTGCAGGTGCATTTATACGGAACTTGATTACATATAAATGGATTGTATTTATCATCATTAGTCATTTAGGTCAACATTGGATCATTCAAGATCCTCACTGAACTTCTGGAGGAGTTTATGACTGAATTTAAATGAATAATTTTACACACATTTTTCAGAATAAATACATTTGTTAAAAACCATTTGAAATATCCAATAAATGTTGTTCTACTTCATGATTGTGTCCCACTTGTTGTTGATTCTTCACAAAAAAATACAGTTTTATATCTTTATGTTTGAAGCCTGAAATGTGGCAAAAGGTCGCAAAGTTCAAGGGGGCCGAAAACTGTCACAACATAAACTGTACATCAATACATTCAGAACAAAAGACTAACTATTTCACCATATTACTGATAATCAACATATTGACTTTGCATTAATGTTCAATCTAGCTTTGAAGCGGACAAGTCTTCTGTGTTTATGTGTGTGTGCATCCATCCATGTGTATGTGTGCATCACTCTAGCAGTGTACCAGAGCCAGCGGCTGGTGTGAGGGTGATGGGGAACATTAGGACCTTAGCCTTCATGAAGGACAGGTCAGCCAGCCCACAGATCACCCTGGCTGCCTCCTCACTCAGCTGGTCCTCCTCATCCCTATGAGGTTTCCTGACACAAACACACAGCACATTGAGATGGAAAAACACAGAGGTGACATTTGATTGCAGGTGAGTTTCCCCTCTTTCCATGCAAAGCCCTTTCAGACCTGGCAAAGCACGATATTAAACCAATCGATTATGCTTGATTAGCAATTATTGATCACTGCATATATGTGTGTGTGTGTGTGTGTGTGTGTGTGTGTGTGTGTGTGTGTGTGTGTGCGTGCGTGCGTGTGTGTGTCAGTCTGACCTGGTGGAGGTGGTGGTGTTCTCCATAGTAGACATGAGGTGGTTCAGGGTGTCAGCTGGACGGCTGCTGGTGTCACTGTCTAGTTCTGGATCCACCACATCACACACAATACATATGTACACACACATTGTACCTGTGTTTAGAGTTCAAAACAAAAAGACCACCATGGCACTTCTGTCCTTGGTCCCAATAAAAGGTGTACAAACTACTAGCAAGTGGTGAAGAAACCATCAAGAATGTGGTCTTTCAACACAGTGGGTGGCAGTATGGAGCTGGAATAAGAATCTCCAGAACAGAGGAAAGCAGCATAGAGTTGGATAGAGGGCTCTTCCTTACATCTTTGCCATACTGGCTTCCGTGACAGCATGGGCAGCAATATTGATGGCTCTCTCCATTTTACGTAAATGAGTTCATTGACAGTCGGTTAACAAACTGAAAGGGTTTGCATACTGCCTCCTGGAGTGTATTGTCTGAACAGGCATTAAGGCCAAGGTGGGTGATTTACAGCCACATCCAGGTATGGGACGTTTGCTCAGGTGTATAATTCATTGGCAGATCCTTCCTGCTCACCTGGATGGAATTCTGTGATCCTTACTTATCCTATAGAAAAATTTCCACCCAGTTGACTGCTTCCTTATGGTGAACGGCCTCAATGTCACTGCCGGTGTTAAACCAGGATGTTACATCTATCCATGTCTATGGAGGAAAGTCGTCAGTGCAGTGATAGAACAGCCAGAGAAAACCAAGAGGCAGGACAGCTCAGATAGGTGGAATATATTAGAAAGAGGTTTATTCACGTATTCACATCAGTGTTTATTGCAACCACACTGAAAGAACCTTAAAACATCTCATTGGTTGGGGGGAATCTAAAAAGAAATATAAAAACATATTCAAGCTAAATCAAATTGTATTTTCTTTTTGCAGAAATTGTGTTTATATAATCACAGTGATTGTAAAGATTAATTTCAGTTTACTGAATATATACACGTCCTCTTTATTTTACAAAGAAAATGAAAAGTAAAGATACAGAAGAATATAAGAAAACACAGAATAGCAGCTTACACAGAAAACAGTAAGAGGATCCTGGCTTTCTCTAGTCTGGGTTTCTAGTAAGAGGATCCTGGCTTTCTCTATCCTGGCTTTCTCTATCCTGGCTTTCTCTATCCTGGCTTTCTCTATCCTGGGTACTAGTAAGAGGATCCTGGCTTTCTCTATCCTGGGTTCTATTCCTGGCTTTCTCTATCCTGGGTACTAGTAAGAGGATCCTGGCTTTCTCTATCCTGGGTACCAGTAAGAGGATCCTGGCTTTCTCTATCCTGGCTTTCTCTATCCTGGCTTTCTCTATCCTGGCTTTCTCTATCCTGGGTACTAATAAGAGGATCCTGGCTTTCTCTATCCTGGCTTTCTCTATCCTGGCTTTCTCTATCCTGGGTACCAGTAAGAGGATCCTGGCTTTCTCTATCCTGGGTACTATCCTAAGAGGATCCTATCCTGGATTTCTCTATCCTGGGTACCATAAGAGGATCCTGGCTTTCTCTATCTGGGTACCAGTAAGAGGATCCTGGCTTTCTCTATCCTGGCTTTCTCTATCCTGGGTACAGTAAGAGGATCCTGGCTTTCTCTATCCTGGCTTTCTCTATCCTGGGTACTAGTAAGAGGATCCTGGCTTTCTCTATCCTGGGTACAGTAAGAGGATCCTGGCTTTCTCTATCCTGGGTACCAGTAAGAGGATCCTGGCTTTCTCTATCCTGGCTTTCTCTATCCTGGCTTTCTCTATCCTGGGTACCAGTAAGAGGATCCTGGCTTTCTCTATCCTGGCTTTCTCTATCCTGGGTACTAGTAAGATGATCCTGGCTTTCTCTATCCTGGCTTTCTCTATCCTGGGTACCAGTAAGAAGATCCTGGCTTTCTCTAGTCTGGGTACTAGTAAGATGATCCTGGCTTTCTCTATCCTGGCTTTCTCTATCCTGGGTACCAGTAAGAGGATCCTGGCTTTCTCTATCCTGGGTACTAGTAAGATGATCCTGGCTTTCTCTATCCTGGGTACTAGTAAGAGGATCCTGGCTTTCTCTATCCTGGGTACTAGTAAGAGGATCCTGGCTTTCTCTATCCTGGGTACCAGTAAGAGGATCCTGGCTTTCTCTATCCTGGGTTTCTCTATCCTGGCTTTCTCTATCCTGGGTACCAGTAAGAGGATCCTGGCTTTCTCTATCCTGGCTTTCTCTATCCTGGGTACAGTAAGAGGATCCTGGCTTTCTCTATCCTGGCTTTCTCTATCCTGGGTACTAGTAAGAGGATCCTGGCTTTCTCTATCCTGGGTACAGTAAGAGGATCCTGGCTTTCTCTATCCTGGGTACAGTAAGAGGATCCTGGCTTTCTCTATCCTGGGTACTAATAAGAGGATCCTGGCTTTCTCTATCCTGGCTTTCTTTATCCTGGGTACTAGTAAGACGATCCTGGCTTTCTCTAGTCTGGATACCAGTCTGTTTGTGCTAATATTCTACTTCATGTCATGCCAAACATAATTTTTGGCATATGACAAAGTACAAGGAGTGGAATGTTAGTACAGAACAGGTCTGGATTTCAGGCTTTTTCACATGAGCTTATTTCTACTACAACCAAAATGCAGCTACTGGGGGGATTCCCTTTAGGCTATGGCCACACATTCATCTATATGGCTTGACTTGTCTTTGCCCCATTCCCTCCACTAATACTGAAAGATCTCTCGCCCAGTGCAATAAGAAACAGTGTTTGGATCAATGATGAAGGGTAACAACATGTGAGAAACCTCATCAGCATCACTCAATACAGGGCAGACGAGGTAGCCGGTTAAGTTAGACATATAGAGAGAGAGCCTTGGGATTCCACAGTACAAGATACAATTAAAGGGACAGACAGTCATGGAAATGAGTAGTACCATCTAGAGGGAGACATCAATGTGAAGAGAAGAGCAGAGGAGAGATGGAGAGGGGGGAGTGATAGGGACTATGTTCCAAAGTCCACACTTGCATACCACTTACTTAGAATGCATGTCCAACACATTATAGGTGGTAGTCATTATAACACATTGATTCTTTATAGGTGGTAGTCTAGTATGTCCAACACATTGATTCATTATAGGTGGTAGTCTAGTATGTCCAACACATTGATTCATTATAGGTGGTAGTCTAGTATGTCCAACACATTGATTCATTATGTCCATACATTGATTCATTATAGGTGGTAGTCTAGTATGTCTACATTGATTCATTATAGGTGGTAGTCTGTCCAACACATTGATTCATTATAGCTTCATTATAGGTGGTAGTCTAGTATGTCCAACACATTGCTTCATTATAGGTGGTAGTCTAGTATGCTGGTGTGGACATTGGAACCAAAGAGAATAACAGGAGTCAGGTAGCAGCAGAGTCGGAGGGGAGAGTGTGTACAGCAGCCTCATCTCTGGCCCTGTAGGTCGGGGGCTCAGTGGGAGGACGTACCATCCAGACGGGTGACGCCAAGGCCACTGCTGCTCCAGTCAAACTGGGACCAAGGCTGGGGGGCCCCCTGCTGGCGGAAGGAACAAACTGTAGTGAGGAACAGCAGTGTGCCCTCTATTCAACACAGGCCCATACTCACAAAAGCACATCAGACAAAGGAGTGCTGATACTCACAAAAGCACATCAGACAAAGATAGTGCTGATATCTGATCATAGAATTTAGGGTTAACATTATCAAGGTCCCCCTGTTTGTTTGGGTATTGTTATCTTAAACATTGATTATGAGTTAAACATCCTAGACTAGACTGATCCTAGATCAGGGTCTGGAAACATTAGTCTTGGGTCAGATATTGTCATTATCCTCCTAATTCTAAGATTCTGGAGGATCTGCCACAGACTGTCTGGATATCTGATCATAGGTCAGAGTTTAGGGCTTAACTTCATTATCAAGGAAGTGTAAAATATAGTGCCCAATGTTGCCCTGTTTGTGTTGGGTATACTACTGTCACATCCTAGCCACAGAGTCACAGGCTGTCTGGAAACATTACCAACTGTCACATCCTAGCCACAGGCTGTCTGGAGACATTACCAACTGTCACATCCAAGCCACAGGCTGTCTGGAGACATTACCAACTGTCACATCCTAGCCACAGACTGTCTGGAAACACTACCAACAACTGTCACATCCAAGCACATCAGGCTGTCTGGAGACATTACCAACTGTCACATCCTAGCCACAGACTGTCTGGAAACATTACCAACTGTCAACTGTCACATCCCTAGCCACAGGCTGTCTGGAAACATTACCAACTGTCACATCCTAACAGACTGTCTGTCACATCCAAGCCACAGGCTGTCTGGAAACATTACCAACTGTCACATCCTAGCCAGCCACAGTCACTCCTAGTCTGGAAACACTACCAACAACTGTCACATCCAAGCCACAGGCTGTCTGGAAACATTACCAACTGTCAACTGTCAGGCTGTCTGGATCCTAACTGCACAGACTGTCTGGAAACATCCTACCAACATTACCAACTGTCACATCCTAGCCACAGGCTGTCTGGAGACACTACCAACAACTGTCACATCCTAGCCACAGACTGTCTGGAAACATTACCAACTGTCACATCCTAGCCACAGACTGTCTAGAAACATTACCAACTGTCACATCCTAGCCACAGGCTGTCTGGAGACATTACCAACTGTCACATCCTAGCCACAGGCTGTCTGGAGACATTACCAACTGTCACATCCTAGCCACAGGCTGTCTGGAAACATTACCAACTGTCTGGAAACATTACCAACTGTCACATCCTAGCCACAGACTGTCTGGAAACATTACCAACTGTCACATCCTAGCCACAGACTGTCTGGAAACGTTACCAACTGTCACATCCTAGCCACAGGCTGTCTGGAGACATTACCAACTGTCACATCCTAGCCACAGGCTGTCTGGAGACACTACCAACAACTGTCACATCCTAGCCACAGACTGTCTGGAAACATTACCAACTGTCACATCCTAGTCAGGCTGTCTGGAGACATTACCAACTGTCACATCCTAGCCACAGACTGTCTGGAAACATTACCAACTGTCACATCCTAGCCACAGGCTGTCTGGAAACATTACCAACTGTCACATCCTAGTCAGGCTGTCTGGAGACATTACCAACTGTCACATCCTAGCCACAGGCTGTCTGGAAACACTACCAACAACTGTCACATCCAAGCCACAGGCTGTCTGGAGACATTACCAACTGTCACATCCTAGCCACAGACTGTCTGGAAACATGTCTGGAAACATACCAAGCCACTGTCTGGAAACATCATCCTAGCCACAGACTGTCTGGAACTACCAACAACTGTCACATCCAAGCCACAGACTGTCTGGAGACATTACCAACTGTCACATCCTAGCCACAGGCTGTCTGGAAACATTACCAACTGTCACATCCTAGCCACAGGCTGTCTGGAAACATTACCAACTGTCACATCCTGTGTCTGGACATCCAACTGTCACATCCTAGGGCTGTCTGGAGACATTACCAACTGTCACATCCTAGCCACAGGCTGTCTGGAAACATCCTACCAACAACTGTCACATCCTAGCCACAGGCTGTCTGGAGACACCAACTACCAACAGACTGTCACATCCTAGCCACAGACTGTCTGGAAACATTACCAACTGTCACATCCTAGCCACAGACTGTCTGGAAACATTACCAACTGTCACATCCTAGCCACAGGCTGTCTGGAGACATTACCAACTGTCACATCCTAGCCACAGGCTGTCTGGACTGTCACATCATTACCAACTGTCACATCCTAGCCACAGGCTGTCTGGAGACATTACCAACTGTCACATCCTAGCCACAGACTGTCTGGAAACATTACCAACTGTCACATCCTAGCCACAGGCTGTCTGGAACATTACCAACTGTCACATCCTAGCCACAGGCTGTCTGGAACATTACCAACTGTCACATCCTAGCCACAGGCTGTCTGGAACATTACCAACTGTCACATCCTAGCCACAGACTGTCTGGACATTACCAAGTCACATCCTAGCTGTCTGGAAACATTACCAACTGTCACATCCTAGCCACAGGCTGTCTGGAAACATTACCAACTGTCACATCCTAGCCACAGGCTGTCTGGAGACATTACCAACTGTCACATCCTAGCCACAGGCTGTCTGGAGACATTACCAACTGTCACATCCTAGCCACAGGCTGTCTGGAGACATTACCAACTGTCACATCCTAGCCACAGGCTGTCTGGAAACATTACCAACTGTCACATCCTAGCCACAGGCTGTCTGGAAACATTACCTGTCACATCTGTCACATCCTACATCCTAGCCACAGACTGTCTGGAAACATTACCAACTGTCACATCCTAGCCACAGACTTTCTGGAAACATTACCAACTGTCACATCCTAGCCACAGACTGTCTGGAAACATTACCAACTGTCACATCCTAGCCACAGGCTGTCTGGAAACACATTACCAACTGTCACATCCTACAGCCTGGAGACATTACCAACTGTCACTGTCTGGAAACATTACCAACTGTCACATCCTAGCCACAGACTGTCTGGAAACATTACCAACTGTCACATCCTAGCCACAGACTGTCTGGAAACATTACCAACTGTCACATCCTAGCCACAGGCTGTCTGGAAACATTACCAACTGTCACATCCTAGCCACAGACTGTCTGGAAACATTACCAACTGTCACATCCTAGCCACAGACTGTCTGGAAACATTACCAACTGTCACATCCTAGCCACAGGCTGTCTGGAGACATTACCAACTGTCACATCCTAGCCACAGAGGACATTACCAACTGTCACATCCTAGCCACAGGCTGTCTGGAGACATTACCAACTGTCACATCCTAGCCACAGGCTGTCTGGAGACATTACCAACTGTCACATCCTAGCCACAGTCACATCCTAGCTGTCTGGAGACATTACCAACTGTCACATCCTAGCCACAGGCTGTCTGGACATTACCAACTGTCACATCCTAGCCACAGGCTGTCTGGAAACATTACCAACTGTCACATCCTAGCCACAGACTGTCTGGAAACATTACCAACTGTCACATCCTAGCCACAGACTGTCACATCACAGGACTGTCTGGAACATTACCAACTGTCACATCCTAGACAGACTGTCTGGAAACATTACCAACTGTCACATCCTAGCCACAGGCTGTCTGGAAACATTACCAACTGTCACATCCTAGCCACAGGCTGTCTGGAAACACCAACTGTCACATCCTAGCCACAGACTGTCTGGAAACATTACCAACTGTCACATCCTAGCCACAGACTGTCTGGAAACATTACCAACTGTCACATCCTAGCCACAGGCTGTCTGGAAACATTACCAACTGTCACATCCTAGCCACAGGCTGTCTGGAAATTACCAACTGTCACATCCTACCAACTGTCACATCCTAGCCACAGCCACTGTCTGGAAACGACATTACCAACTGTCACATCCTAGCCACAGGCTGTCTGGAAACGTTACCAACTGTCACAACCTTGCCTCTTCTGTCTTCAATTCAAAGAACATAACTATTCTTACCTCTCTCTCAAAGTTAATTTTGAAGAGAGTATCTAAGTCCCTCCTCTCAAACCTCCTCCTCCAATGAGCTTTGAGAAAGGGGTGCGGAATTGAGGAAACAAAGACGGAGGAGAGTTTAACAGCTGGTAACATGTTCACACACAATAGACCGCTTTGCCAACATGAAAGAGAGGAGGATGGCATTGGTGTTCAACTAGACTATAAATCAAATCAAATATTATTGATCACATACACATGGTCAGCAGGTGTTATTGCGAGTGTAGCAAAATGCTTATCCTTCTAGATCCGACAGTGCAGCAGTATCTAACAGGTAATATCTAACAATTCCACAACAAAACCTAAAACACACAATCTAGTAAAGGAATGGGATGAGAATACTGTATATAAGTATAAAATATATGGAAGAGCAGTGACAGAGTGGCCAAGATGCAATAGATAGTAAAGAATAGATAGTGAAGGATACAGTATATACCTATGAGATGAGTAATGTGAGATAAGTAAACATTCTTAAAGTGGCATTATTAAAGTGACTAGGGTTCCATTTATTAATGTGGCCAATGATATCATGTCTGTAGGTAGACAGCCGCCTCTCTGTGCTAGTGGTGGCTGTTTAACAATCTGACAGCCTTGAGATAGAAGTTGTTTTGCAATCTCTCTCCCAGGTGTGATGCATCTGTACTGACCTCACCTTCTAAATGGAATCAGGTAGTGGCTCGGGTGGTTATTGTCCTTGCCTAGCAGGCTCACAATCTGTTTTGCCTTCCTGTGACATTAGGTGTTGTTGGTGTTCTGGGAGGCAGGTAGTTTGCCCCTGGTGATTTTTTGTGCAAACCGCACCAACCTCTGAAGAGCCCTGTGGTTGTGGGCGGTGCAGTTGCCGTACCAGGGGGCGATACAGCCCGATAGGAAGCTCTCAATTGTGCACCTGTACAATTTCTTGCGCCTTCTTCACCACACTGTCTGTGTGCGTTGACCATTTCAGTTTGTCGGTGATATGTACACGAGGAACTTTCCACCTCAAGCTTAGTGATGACAACAAAAGGCAGTCTCAAGCTTAGTGATGAGTTTGGAGGGTGCTGTGTTGTTGAATGCTGAGCTGTAGTCAATGAACAGCATTCTTACATAGGTATTCCTCTTGTCCAGATGGGATAGGGTAGTGTGCAGTGTGATGGCGATTGCACCGTCTGTGGACCTATTGGGGCGGTAAGCAAATTGGAGTGGGTCTAGGGTGTCAGGTAGGGTGGAGGTGATCTGATCCTTGACTAGTCTCTCAAAGCACTTCATGATGACAGAAGTGAGGGCTACTGGGTGATAGTCATTTATTTCAGTTACCTTAGCTGTCTTGGGAACAGGAACAAAGTTGGCCATCTTGAAGCATGTGGGAAAAGCAGACTGGGATAGGGATTGATTGAATATGTCTGTAAACACACCAGCCAGCTGGTCTGCGCATGCTCTGATGACGCGGCTGGGGATGCCGCCTGGGCCGGCAGCCTTGCAGGTGTTAACATGTTTAAATGTTTTACTCACGGTGGCCACAGAGAAGGAGAGTCCGTAGTCTATGGTAGCAGTCTAGGATAGTAGGGTTAGTCAAAAAACTGTTTTACAAACACACACACACACAAATCAGTTCCATGGACAGCCACATGATATTTAGCAACATTGATTGGACTAAATTGCTTTTGGTATATTTACGTTTGTTTTCAGTGTATTAAACTAAGCATACATAGCCTTCTTGATTTGAGTGTTTACATTTTTAAGTGTAAATGGTGCTGGAATAGCGGACTCAGTGCTCATGTTGTTTTTTGTTGATTTGAGGTAAGTCTGTGTTTCTAAGTCAGTGGTTGTTAGTAAACTGTCAAACATTAACTGGCTTGACCTTGCTGCAGACTTCTGTGACTGTTGTCTTTTTATTGTCATGGCCTTATTGTATATCATGGTGGTGTATGAACGAATGGGTTATAGAGCAAACAATGCAATTATCACAACATAGGTTGTAATATGGCTTAATTTACTGGCTTGACTTCCTCAGTGATTTTACCCACACACCGCTACTGGTCATAACTAGCTAACTGATGTTTAATGTTACTTGTCCTTGTGTTAGATTTCTGATGTCTATGGTATGAAACCATGCTGATATTGGCTAGCTAGCGAATTGAACCAAGATGGCTGCTGTAGCATGGAACTGACTGTTAGTAAAATTATGATTAAATGACTGAACAAATCATTTCAAATGGAACTGTAACTAAGTAAACTTATACTGTGTTTTATTATATCTGATAAACAATATGAGTTCATAAGATGGGATTGTGTGACACAGACAAGGAGTAATTACAGTTAATAAACACCATTCCAACTAGGAAGAAAGAAGTGGACTGTGTAAACAGATAAGGTCGTTGACCTATGGTTTAACCGACGAAACTGAGCTCTGGGGTGTTTTAGATAAGACATGCATTCCTAGGTTTTCTGTAAATTAGAACATTCAGCTAAGTGGTGATCGATAATGTTGAGGGGTCAAAAGTTACCTGGGAGTGTGTTAGTAAGTTAGAATGAACTTTTCACCTCACTTTGTCCCGGTCGAGAGGAGGGGATTCTGTTAAGCAATGAAATGACGTCATGTTATTTGTATATAAACTGTTGCTCGTGGGAACGTGGCAGCGCGCTCCGAGAATAAATTCTGTTACCTATTATTGAAATGACTGGTCTCCGTCTATTTTATGCAAACAAGAATCTTACAAATTCTCATAAAATAGATTAAGGTTTACAATGAATGAAAACACATTGGCATAATTAAATTACAGTAACACTGACATGCACCAAGATGGCTGCTGTAGCATGGATCTGACATGCACCTAGATGGCTGCTGTTGCATGGATCTGACATGCACCAAGATGTCTGCTGTTGCATGGATCTGACATGCACCAAGATGTCTGCTGTTGCATGGATCTGACATGTACCAAGATGGCTGCTGTTGCATGGATCTGCAGCAAGGAGAAACAGCCATGTATGAGTCACATGCTAAATGCCACCACCATCACTTCAATAGAGCATGCTAGCTAGTTGTTCATACACCAATAATATCAAAATGTTTGTCTAGAATTACATCACACTCTAACAGGATACTGTAAATATAGCTAATATACATGGTGAACTCATACACATCGTAAATATTAAAATAGAACACAGCACTTCAGAACATGACCTTCCGCTTGCATGTCAATATCAGACTGGGAAAAATATATGTCTGCGATCTCATCCTATCTGCAACCATAGCCAATGACATTACCCCTTATTGATATCTGAAGTAAACCAACCAATTAGAATAAATAAACATTAAATACACATTTCTGCTTTGGCATGGGGAACATAACTAACCACGTTACACAAGCATAATACATTTATGGACATTTATGGATTTTTTAAAGTTTCCTTCGTACCTCTTGACTAGGTCTCTCATTGTTGGGTCCATGCTTCCTTTAACCTGGGGCGGCAAAGTAGCCTAGTGGTTAGAGCGTTGGACTACCCCTGAGCTGACAAGGTACAAATCTGTCGTTCTGCCACTGAACAGACAGTTAACCCACTGTTCCTAGGTCGTCATTGAAAATAAGAATTTGTTCTTAACTGACTTGCCTAGTTAAATAAAGGTAAAATAAAAACCTGTTAATTACTACAATATTAATTACTCTTTTAAGTAAGCCTTTATAAAGACTTCATAAATGGCAGTGGAAATGCACAAGCTTGAATTAACATAACCAGAGACAACTTAAACTGGTACAAGCCTTCCACTCACAGGTTGCCAAAAACAGCAACTCTTCCTGGAGGTACACACAAAACATGGTATAATAGCGAATATTAATAGACAAGAACAGTTCAAGGACAGAACTCATTTAAAAAAGGCACACGTAGCCTACATATCAATACATACACACAAACTATCTAGGTCAAATAGGGGAGAGGCGTTGTGCTTTGAGGTGCTGCTTTATCTGTTTTTTAAACCATTATAATACATTATCCACACATGTAGTCATTATCCACACATGTAGTCATTATCCACACATGTAGTCATTATCCACCCATGTACTCATTATCCACACATGTACTCATTATCCACACATGTACTCATTATCCACACATGTACTCATTATCCACACATGTACTCATTATCCACACATGTACTCATTATCCACACATGTACTCATTATCCACACATGTACTCATCATCCACACATGTACCATTAAAGGTACCAAACAGTACCATGTTAGATCATGTGTACATCTGAAGGTACATGATGTGTATTTTGATATTTTTTTCACCCCAGGGAACAATACTGTACCTTAACCAGGGGTGGACTTAGTGATTTGGAGGCCCCAGGCAGAGTCCAGTCTGAGGCCTTCACTGGACAAAACATCTGAGTGAGCGAAACAGCGGCACTCTTTACTAAAGACATGCATTATCTATTAACTGAGTAAATTCCTGTAATGTATATTGTATTATTCTTGTTAAACTGTTTAGGTTTGTTTTGTTTTTCTGGACATTTTAATTATATTCAGTACCAGTCAAAAGTTTGGACACATCTACTCATTCAAGGGTTTATCTTTATTTTTACTCTTTCCTAGTGAAGACATCAGAACTATGAAATAACACATATGGAATCATGTAGTTACCAAAAAATATATCAAAATATATTTTATATTTGAGATTCTTCAAAGAAGCCACCCTTTGCCTTGATGACAGCTTTGCACACTCTTGGCCTTCTC
This sequence comes from Oncorhynchus masou masou, assembly GCF_036934945.1. Lineage (NCBI taxonomy): Eukaryota > Metazoa > Chordata > Actinopteri > Salmoniformes > Salmonidae > Oncorhynchus > Oncorhynchus masou. The sequence goes on from NW_027003499.1 coordinate 118,605, forward strand.
TCAACCAGCTTCATGAAGTAGTCACCTAGAATGCATTTCAATTACCAGGTGTGCCTTGATAAAAGTTCATTTGTGGAATTTATTTCCTTTTTAATGCGTTTGAGCCAATCAGTTGTGCTGTGACAAGGTAGGGGTGGTATACAGAAGATAGCCTTAGTTGGTAAAAGTCCATATTATGGCAAGAACAGCTCAAATATACAATTTGGAAAATTTCAAGGACTTTGTGAAAGTTTCTTCAAGTGCAGTCGCAAAAACCATCAAACGCTATGATGAAACTGGCTCTCATGAGGACGACGAGCGGATAAGAGACAATCCGTAATTTTGATTAAGCCATTAATGAGCGAGCTAGGACAGATGTTGTCAATATAACTATTTGTCAGGCACTTTTGAAATCTACAAAAACGAGAAAAGGGACCAGATGATTAGCGTGAGGAACATGGACTACTAACAGCTTACTACACAACATACACTTAGTATTACTTTCTTATCGACAATCTACATATCTCCCTGGTATATTACATCATTTATGCAGCAGCATACAAGAAATTTTTGGAGTCACCTTGTTGTGCTGTGAGCACTTCCTTCCAAACCACTCATTGTTGAATTTGCAAGTTCTAACTTGTTGTGTAATGTTTATGTCCAATGGCCGATAAGCACCGATACGGTTTATCTATAATTTCACTCCATTATTTCTCTTCATATGACAAGGATTAAAAAGGATTTGCCAGTAGATTGTCGACTTGATTCATGATATTGACTGCCAGCTAAGATTTTGAAAGAATGATGTTGACATGATCTGTCCAATCAAAGCTGCTGTACATGTAACTTGATTTGACGTCATTTTATCAATGACCTTGAGCCTTCTTGGATGGGCACTTCTAATGTAACTCTATGGCAGCACCCAAAGGGCAAGAATTTTGGAGGTCTACCCATCGACTTTGAGGTGACGTAGTGTCCCCATGAGAGACAGAACACTGAGCCAATCACGGCACAACGCTCCGTATTTGTTGCTGGCTTGCCCCACCACCACAGAAAGCACTATACTTTTAGAAAACACAGAGAATAAAAATATAAATATATAACACACTCTCATGAAGACAGAACAGTCCAAGGGATTGGTGAACGAAACGTCAAAGATTAGTCAAACATTAACAAGAAATCAGTGGTCTGGGATGGTCCAGTACCAGAATGGGTTCAAATCCAACCCATTGCTCTGTCAACATTCCTACCTTTACCTCTCTGTCCAATCCAATAAACAATAAACTGGCCCACTCTACAACAACAACAAAGATTGACAGGAAATCTTTAACTAAGATCTCATGTACATTAAGTCTCTCAATAGGAGTTACTGCTGTTTATACTGTATCTGCCCTGTTTGATTTAAAACAGTCAGTCAGTGGCATCTACAGGACAGACGACCAGTGAAATACTATCTGATCCACCAGGGTTGAAGAATGGATAGAGTTTCCTAGAAAATTTGGAGCGTGTGAAAGAGTAGATATGAGACATGGCCTCCACATTGTAGAAGGATACCTGTCCCTTCTCATAATCCACAAACACCCCCACTTTCAGGGGCTTCTCTCTCAGTAAGAGGGTGACAGGGGAATCAGCGTGAGCTGTGTACTTTCCATTCTTTAGCTCCACAGTCCAGTATCCTTTATAAGGGATCGGTCTAGACCTCTCATTCCTATTGATGGACCTTCTGACCACTCCCAAAGTCCACTCAGTCTTCCCCTCCACTTTCACCTCATAGTAGAACTTCCTTGAGAAGCCCACATTTCCGAGGACAACGGACCAATTTGTAAACCTCTTCCTGTTGTCAGAGAGAACAGGATTTAGTTCTCCATGTCTCACTTGTTTCCCGTCATCAGACAGGATGAGGTTACGATGTGCAGAATCAGGGTCTAGAGTCACATTCACTGTGGAGAGAAACATATACTATGGTAAACACAATGACATCACCATCAGTGGTATAATGCACTATGGTAAACACAATGACATCACCATCAGTGGTATAATACACTATAGCAAACACAATGACATCATCATCAATGGTATAATACACTATGGTAAACACAATGACATCATGATATCATCATCAGTGGTATAATACACTATGGTAAACACAATGACATCATCATCAGTGGTGTAATACACTATGGTAAACACAATGACATCACCATCAGTGGTATAATACACTATAGTAAACACAATGACATCAACATCAGTGGTATAATACACTATGGTAAACACAATGACATCATGATATCATCATCAGTGGTATAATACACTATGGTAAACACAATGACATCATCATCAGTGGTATAATACACTATGGTAAACACAATGACATCATCATCAGTGGTATAATACACTATGGGAAACACAATGACATCATGACATCACTGGTTTAAAACACTATGGTAAACACAATGACATCAACATCAGTGGTATAATACACTATGGTAAACACAATGACATCAACATCAGTGGTATAATACACTATGGTAAACACAATGACATCAACATCAGTGGTATAATACACTATGGTAAACACAATGACATCAACATCAGTGGTATAATACACTATGGTAAACACAATGACATCATCATCAGTGGTAAATACACTATGGTAAACACAATGACATCAACATCAGGTTTAAAACACTATGGTAAACACAATGACATCATCATCAGTGGTATAATACACAAAACACAATGACATCATGACATCACTGGTTTAAAACACTATGGTAAACACAATGACATCAACATCAGTGGTATAATACACTATGGTAAACACAATGACATCAACATCAGTGGTATAATACACTATGGTAAACACAATGACATCATGACATCACTGGTTTAATACACTATGGTAAACACAATGACATCATCATCAGTGGTATAATACACTATGGTAAACACAATGACATCATCATCAGTGGTATAATACACTATGGTAAACACAATGACATCATCATCAGTGGTATAATACACTATGGTAAACACAATGACATCAACATCAGTGTTATAATACAGTGGTAGAATACACTATGGTAAACACAATGACATCATCAGTGGTATAATACACTATGGTAAACACAATCCGAGACACTCTATTTGGTATAATATGTATTATACCAACATCAGACACTATGGTAAACACAACGACTTCAACATCAGTGGTATAATACACTATGGTAAACATAATGACATCAACATCAGTGGTATATGTTACGGTTTTATATGTGCAAAGGAGAGTCGGACCAAAATGCGGCGTGTAGATTGCGATCCATGTTTAGTAAACAAAGTAAACACAAATCAATTTCAAAAACAACAAATGTAACGAAAACCGAAACAGCCTATACTGGTGTAAATTAACACAGAACAGGGACAAAAGGACATAAGGACAATCACCCACGAAACACTCAACGAATATGGCTGCCTAAATATGGTTCCCAATCAGAGACAACGATAAACACCTGCCTCTGATTGAGAACCACTTCAGACAGCCATAGATACACCTAGAACACCCCACTAAGCATCATCCCAATACATGTGAAAAAACCCCAATACAAAAACACACCACATAAAAAAAACCATGCCACACCCTGGCCTGACCAAAGAAATGAAGAAAACACAAAATACTTAGACCAGGGCGTGACAGTTACATTTCGTATGGTATGTATTCATTTGTGGATGTCACAGAGTACAAAACACACCTGCATGTCTTCTGATGATTTCAAAATCTGAAATATAAAGTAAGAGACTATTGGTTATGAAAATGAGCAACATACTGATGGATATCACAAACTACTGTTAAAGTACATTTGTGTTGTTCAACCCAGACCTCAAACAATGCAGACCTCAAATCAAATCAAATTTTATTTGTCACATACACATGGTTAGCAGATGTTAATGCGAGTGTAGCGAAAAGCTTGTGCTTCTAGTTCCGACAATGCAGTAATAACCAACGAGTAATCTAGCTAACAATTCCAAAACTACTACCTTATACACATAAGTGTAAAGGGATAAAGAATATGTACATAAAGATATATGAATGAGTGATGGTACAGAGCGGCATAGGCAAGATGCAGTAGATGGTATCGAGTACTGTATATACATATGAGATGAGTATGTAAACAAAGTGGCATAGTTTAAAGTGGCTAGTGATACATGTATTACATAAAGATGCAGTAGATGATAAAGAGTACAGTATATACGTATACATATGAGATAAATAATGGGGTATGTAAACAGTATATTAAGTAGCATTGTTTAAAGTGGCTAGTGATATATTTTACATCAATTCCCATCAATTCCCATTATTAAAGTGGCTGGAGTTGAGTCAGTGTGTTGGCAGCAGCCACTCAATGTTAGTGGTGGCTGTTTAACAGTCTGATGGCCTTGAGATAGAAGCTGTTTTTCAGTCTCTCGGTCCCAGCTTTGATGCACCTGTACTGACCTTGCCTTCTGGACGATAGTGGGGTGAACAGGCAGTGGCTCGGGTGGTTGTTGTCCTTGAGGATCTTTATGGCCTTCCTGTGACATCGGGTGGTGTAGGTGTCCTGGAGGGCAGGTAGTTTGCCCCCGGTGATGCGTTGTGCAGACCTCACTACCCTCTGGAGAGCCTTACGGTTGTGGGCGGAGCAGTTGCCGTACCAGGCGGTGATACAGCCCGACAGGATGCTCTCGATTGTGCATCTGTAGAAGTTTGTGAGTGCTTTTGGTGCCAAGCCGAATTTCTTCAGCCTCCTGAGGTTGAAGAGGTGATGCTGCTTCTTCTTCACGATGCTGTCTGTGTGGGTGGACCAATTCAGTTTGTCTGTGATGTGTACGCTGAGGAACGTAACTACCCTCTCCACTACTGTTCCATCGATGTGGATAGGAGGGTGTTCCCTCTGCTGTTTCCTGAAGTCCACAATCATCTCCTTAGTTTTGTTGATGTTGAGTGTGAGGTTATTTTCCTGACACCACACTCCGAGGGCCCTCACCTCCTCCCTGCAGGCCGTCTCGTCGTTGTTGGTAATCAAGCCTACCACTGTTGTGTCGTCCGCAAACTTGATGATTGAGTTGGAGGCGTGCGTGGCCACGCAGTCGTGGGTGAACAGGGAGTACAGGAGAGGGCTCAGAACGCACCCTTGTGGGGCCCCAGTGTTGAGGATCAGCGGGGTTGAGATGTTGTTACCTACCCTCACCACCTGGGGGCGGCCCGTCAGGAAGTCCAGGACCCAGTTGCACAGGGCGGGGTCTAGATCCAGGGTCTCGAGCTTGATGACGAGTTTGGAGGGTACTATGGTGTTAAATGCTGAGCTGTAGTCGATGAACAGCATTCTCACATAGGTATTCCTCTTGTCCAGATGGGTTAGGGCAGTGTGCAGCGTGGTTGAGATTGCATCGTCTGTGGACCTATTTGGGTGGTAAGCAAATTGGAGTGGGTCTTGGGTGTCAGGTAGGGTGGAGGTGATATGGACCTTGACTTGTCTCTCAAAGCACTTCATGATGACGGAAGTGAGTGCTACGGGGCGGTAGTCGTTTAGCTCAGTTACCTTAGCTTTCTTGGGAACAGGAACAATGGTGGCCCTCTTGAAGCATGTGGGAACAACAGACTGGGATAGGGATTGATTGAATATGTCCGTAAACACACCAGCCAGCTGGTCTGCGCATGCTCTGAGGGCGCGGCTGGGGATGCCGTCTGGGCCTGCAGCCTTGCGAGGGTTAACACGTTTAAATGTTTTCCTCACGTCGGCTGCAGTGAAGGAGAGTCCGCATGTTTTGGTTGGGGGCCGTGTCAGTGGCACTGTATTGTCCTCAAAGCGGGCAAGAAAGTTATTTAGTCTGCCTGGGAGCAAGGCATCCTGGTCCGTGACTGGGCTGGTTTTCTTTTTGTAATCCGCGATTGACTGTTGACCCTGCCACATACCTCTTGTGTCTGAGCCGTTGAATTGCAATTCTACTTTGTCTCTATACTGACGCTTAGCTTGTTTGATTGCCTTGCGGAGGGAATAGCTACACTGTTTGTATTCGGTCATGTTTCCGGTCACCTTGCCCTGATTAAAAGCAGTGGTTCGGGCTTTCAGTTTCACGCGAATGCTGCCATCAATCCAGGGTTTCTGGTTTGGGAATGTTTTAATCGTTGCTATGGGAACGACATCTTCAACGCACGTTCTAATGAACTCGCTGTCAGGAGTTTGGCCAGGGTTGTTCCGGTTTTTGGTCACTAGATGCCCCCATTGTGCTTTTTGACCTTTTGCTTTCCCTTGATCCCCATTATTATTTGCACCTGTGCCTCGTTTTTCCCTGACTGTATTTAAACCCTTAGTTTCCCTCAGTTCTTTGCTCTGTGTTTGTATGTTAGCACCCAGCCCTAGTATTCTGTGTACTCTTGTTGATCCCGGTGGAAGCTCTTGTGGAATTCTGTTTTTTTGTTCTTGTTTATTTATTTTTGAGTATCTTTTGAGGCTTTTTATGCTATACCTACCACCTTGTGGATTTACCTTTTTGTCTTGGAGGATTACCTTGTGGATTACCTTGTTCTTGTGGAATTCCATGTTTTCCTGAAGGACTTCACTTTTTACTTTATTAAATACACCATCTCAAGTACTGCTGTGTCTGCCTCATCTTCTGGGTTCTGCTGACTATTCGTGGCTCAGTTGGTTAAGTGACTGTTTCTCACTCCGGAGACCCGGGTTCGTAACCGGGTCCTGACAGAAACACAGAGCCAAAAATGAACCCAGAGGCAGACATTTCCCAGGACCTTGTTGCCATGCTGTCCCACCACCAGGAGACTGTCCAACGCCACGAAGCCGCCCTGGTTCAGCAAGAGGCCTTAATGGCTAGACATTCTCATCTTCTGTCGGAGATGCTGACTTCCATAAAGCAGATATCTGATCAACTTACCCCGGCAACAGTTCCCGTCCCAGTACCTCAGAATCACGTACCCATGGCAGTTAACCCCCTGGCTGAACCTCGTCTTCCACCTCCAACGGTTCTCAGGTGATCCAAGTGCTTGTAAAGGGTTTCTCACCCAATGTTCTCTCTCCTTCGAGTTGCAACCCTCGTTGTTTCCCACCGACCGGTCTAAGATCGCATATATCATCACCCTGCTGTCGGAAAAAGCCCTGGCCTGGGCTACTGCTGTGTGGGATGCCCATAGTTCCTGCTGTGCCAGCTACTCTGCCTTTGCTGAGGAATTCAAACGAGTGTTTCAAGGCCCAAGCAGTTGTCCTGACTCAGCCAAACAGCTCCTGACTCTCCACCAAGGTTGGCGCAGCGTGACGGACTATGCCATCCAGTTCCGCACGGTGGCAGCAGCGAGTGACTGGAACAACGAGGCGCTCACGGTGTGCTTTCTGAAAGGCCTTTCCGACACTATCCAAGATGAACTGGCCACTCGGGAACCACTCGAGTCCCTGATCAAGTTGGCCTCACGCATTGACCAGCGTCTGAGAGAGAGAGAACTCAACCGTAGACCTCTAGCCCCTATCAGTCCCAGCTCCGAGTCCCCACCTTTATCCTCGCTGGCTCCACCGGAACCCATGCAGATTGGACGCATCTCCCAGGCTGAGAGAGACCGCCGGATGAGGGAGCGACGCTGTCTATATTGCGGCAAACCGGGCCATTTCCGTTCCACGTGTCCCGGGCTCCAGGGAAACGCTCTGTCCCGTACAGACCGGGGGGAACTGTAACGGGAAACAACCTCCTCCCATCCGTCCAACTCCCGTCTGCTCATTCCAGTCACCCTTTGCTGGGACAACCACAAGCTTCACCTTCAAGCCTTGGTAGACTCTGGAGCCGCAGGTAACTTCATGGATGGTGTCTGGGCGAAGGAGAATGGCGTTCCCTCTGAACCTCTAAGTGAGCCCATGAGGGTTACTTCATTGGATGGAAGCCCTTTGGGATCTGGACTTGTCACTCATGTCACTACCTCCTTGCGACTTTCAGTTTCACAACACCAGGAATTGATGAACTTTCATTTGATCTCCTGTTCCGAGTTCCCTCTCGTCCTTGGATACCCCTGGCTTCACAGCCATAACCCTCACATCGACTGGTCTGTGGGCACTATCAAGCAGTGGGGTCCTACGTGCCAAGCTACTTGTATTTTCCCGAATTCCCCGAGTTCTACTCCCGAGTCTTTAGAATCCATCGACCTGACCCGAGTGTTACCATGACCTCAAACTGGTGTTTAGCAAACAGAGGGCCACCATGCTACCACCCCATAGACCTTATGATTGCCCCATCGACCTGCTTCCGGGCACTTGCCCCCCCAGGGGTTGGATCCTTTCCCTATCTCCACCCGAACGAGCTGCTATGGATACCTACATCAAGGACGCTCTGGAAGCAGGCCTCATGCGTCCATCCACCTCCCCGGCGGGAGCAGGGTTTTTCTTTGTGGCCAAGAAAGACGGTGGATTACGTCCTTGCATCGACTACCGGGGACTCAATGCCATAACCGTCCATAACCGTTACCCGCTACCCCTTATGGCCACAGCCTTCGAGCTGCTCCAGGAAGCAGTTGTTTTCACTAAGCTTGACCTGCGGAACGCATACCATCTTGTGCGGATCAGACCTGGTGACGAGTGGAAGACCGCTTTCAACACGCCTACTGGTCACTATGAATACTTGGTGATGCCCTTCGGCCTGACCAACGCCCCAGCGGTGTTCCAAGCGCTCATAAACGATGTGCTTAGGGATATGCTTAACATATTTGTTTTCGTTTACTTGGATGACATCCTCATCTTTTCGAGCTCCCTTCAAGAACACCCAAAGCATGTCAGACAAGTACTCAAACGCCTCCTAGACAGCCATCTGTACGTTAAGCCGGAAAAATGTGAATTCCATTCATCCCGAGTACAATTCCTGGGATTTGTAGTGGAACCCGGTCGAGTCCAAATGTTGTTGTTTGACAGGCAGGGATTAACAAAATGGAGTCGTGGCCAGCTTTTCCGAAAGGAGGGCAGGGCAGGGTCTTATATGCATTGCGGAAGTTAGAATAGCAATGATACAATAATAACTTTAAACTGAGTGAACATATGGGGAGAAATAGCTGACACCCCAGCAGTCCCAGGAAGGTGGGGAGACCAAGAGCCCATTTTTTATGTACGTATATATAATAAATAATTTTGACAGTAACCCTCCATAAATTCATTCATAAACCTTTTTCTTTTCCATATGTGATAGGAACCTAAATGTTTGTTTCCTTGGGCTTCAGGAATGTGACTGAAAAAGTGAAAAAGAAACTGATTGATAGTATGAGGGGATAGTCAGTGCTGTTGTCAAGGCTATGACAGCTCCAGTGCAATGAGTGGAGCTTACTGAGGTGTTCAAAAACTCGTATCAGACCGAGAGACTAATGCTTCTAAGATAGTTCTTTTTGAGTTTTAGTTTAGAAAATAATCTCTCTGCAGAAGCAGCAGTTACATTGAACAGTTACATTGAACTCCGACCTTGCGGGGGTCCAGAGAAACTGTGTTATGCCAGTGGTGAGATTGATGGTAACTTCAGTCAAATTTAGTGCCAAACACAGACACAATGTAATAAAACATTTACTACATTAATTATCTAACATACTATAACTGCAAACAAGATTCCAAGAAAAAGTACATTCAAAATATTAGAAATCAGTTCTTCCTTTACCTGGACTCCAGTTTGTGTTCACAAAATCTGTGGATGAATTATATTTAACCCATATTAATCATTGAGATATACAGGTTTTTCTTCACTGTACATCAACATTTAGACATTGTCAATGTATTATTGATGTACTGGAAGCCAGCATATACTGAAGCTATAGTTTAGAACCCTGTAATAAGGACCTCTTCCATTATGAGTTCTAGAGCGATGCACCCAGAAGAGTGTACCATCACTACATCCAGTCACTCACGAGTTCATACTTGTCCGTACTTGTAAATGCTCATTCTTTAATTATTTTCTTGTACCTATGTGTGTCCTCTGTAACTGTGTGCCTTTTTTGTTTGCTGAAATACGTAGTTTTGGATATAATCGGTTACAATCACAATGGAGTAAAACATTGACTTCAATCAGGCACGACAACTCAATGCTTTTATAAATATCCATTATTTAACTGTATGTATTACATACTGTGTAGCTGTGCTTATCCTTGTCCTGATTGTTATAGCGTTGTCAGTTGGACTGGAAATCCATAGTTTTTCATTAAACATTTTGTTCTAGGCGTTCACTGCAAAAATCAGCCGTGCAATGATGGGCTGCTCCTTCACACAACGACTCCTTTGGCAGAGGTCACCTAAAATGCTATTTTAATAAAAAACTAAGGATTTCAGCAAACAAAGAAAGTCACGCATGTCCACAGGACAAAGAGGTTCATGGTAAGAGTTTAAGAATTTACATTTTTACAAGTATCAACTGATAGGGACTGATAGTCGGAGGTACAGTCCACACACACTCATCACAACTCAACTCCATTGACTAAGCTAACATATACAGTATAAGCCATCATATACAGTAGGTAACAAAGCCTTAATACTTACCCAGCTGAGAAGTCAGTATTTCTACAGATAAACAGACACACATAGTCAATTAGACACATCAATGGTTTCCAAGGGGGAATCAACATGTGTTGGCTACCTCTCTAGTCTACACTCTAAAAGTAAAAGGTTCCTGTATGATCTTTTAGGATAATATAAGGTTAAAGAAAATTACCTTAAGGTTAATTTAAGACCTATACTCTGCCATCAGGTCATATTTTATTGTGTTTTTTACCCCTTTTTCTCCCCAATTTGTAGTTACAGTCTTGTCTCATCGCTGCAACTCCCGTACGGACTCGGGAGAGGCAAAGGTTGAGGTTGTTTCTTCCGTTTCTTCTGAACCACAACCCAACCAAGCCGCACTGCTTCTTGACACAATGACCACTTAACCCGGAAGCCAGCCGAACCAATGTGTCGGAGGAACCACCGTACAGCGAGCGACGGTGTCAGCGTGCAATGCGCCCGGCCCGCCACAGGAGTCGCTGGTACACGATGGGACAAGGACATCCCTGCTGGCCAAACCCTCCCCTAACCCGGACTATGCTGGGCCAATTGTGCGCCTCCCCATTGGTCTCCCGGTCGCGGCCTTCTGCGACAGAGCCTGGACTCAAACCCAGAATCTTTAGTGGCACAGCTAGCACTGCCTTGTGCCACTCGGGAGGCCCATCAGTTCATTTTTTTTTACCTTTGTAGACTTAAGGGGAGCTTTGAAGAACCTTTTCAAAAGAGGGGTTTCTTTTTGGAACCAGTAAGTGACTCAATTCCAACTCATGAGTATAATTCAAATTGAGAATGTTGGCATTATGGGTCAGCTAGGACTCGGGTAATGTGTTTACAATACAGTTTTTTTATCACTATTACATGAACTAAGAAACCTTCTACTATATACTCTGTTTTCTAGACTATGAAATTACCTGTGTTTTGGAAACGTGGAGCCTTTGTCTGGCAAATACATTTCTGTTGTTACGCTATAGGAGCGTTGGATTCCTTGTTTTGTGGCTACTTTGGAATGGCGACATCACATGACTGGATTACGAATTGCCTTTAAATTTGACAAAAGACGTCACTGAATGGAACGCTGACGAAAGGTTTATGAACGTGATCACTCATCAGACCGGAGGTAAAGAGGTGAACATTTCATCTGACCGGAGGTAAAACTAGTGTCGCTCCTCAACTGTAAATGGATGTTCCCTGTGACTGTGTTGGAAGTGACTGATGCTATTGAAGCTCTGTGACTGTTTGATTTGCGCTTTTCACTGTGAATAAAGGGGAGAGAATTGTGGTTGTTCTTCCGTTTTGGTTCTGCTCTATGTGTTGGATGAATTTGTGGAACTTGTAAGCTTGGAATCGATCACTCGTGAAGCTTGGAATCGTGTGTGTCTTTTGTTGTTGGATTTGCGCGCTGAGACAAGAACTCATTGTGGAGCGGCAAAAAGAGGACGCTTTGCAGATTGGCTGCTGTGTCTGAGTTGTGATGACTTCATTTTTGGCTCATTTTAACCTATGCAGTGCTAAAATGTGTTCACACCGTGCTGACGGTTGCAAATCGATGGAATTGAATGGGATTTGATGTTCAGTGCTCTTACCTGCCCTTACAATGGATCCAATTGAAACATTGCAAAAGTTCAAATGATTGAGAAGTGCTAAGTTGGGTTCACTTACTAAAAGAGAAATGAGATCACACAATTTATGGGAGATGATGGAAATGTTGACATCTTTGATGACACAAAGATTACTCAAAGTTGGTTAAGTTGTTGCATGATCTCAATGAGTCCATAAAGGCTTTGTATTCTGCTGAGAAGGCAACAAAGTATCAGGTTGAACGGTATGGCCCAAACGCAGCAACACGGAATTGTTTGGCCATCCAATATGGACACATGGACATTAGAAGCACAGTAAAGCACAGCAGCAAGAAAAAACTGATGAGGATGTCCAGACAAGGGACAGTATCTCCAATGTCTCATCAAAACGGATGAAGAGGTCCAGCCAAGGATCTTCAATGTCTCATCAAACACACACAACACACTGTTGTAAGACCAAAAGGTAGGCAGCTGCAACTTCCAACTAGGGGAGGAAGGCCTTTCAACCCAGATCAGGGTGGAGCTGACAAAATGGACAGTATTGTCAACATTCTGCTACACCAAAATGCTATCACTGAAAGTCTGGTAAGGCAGCAAAGGTTGTCTTCATTACCACCTCTTAGTGTACGACTGGGTGACCCACTACACTACAGGTTCTTTGTAACAGTGTTTAAGGGTGACCCACTAGACGACAGGTTCTTTGTACATGGCTTTGAACATGCTATCGAAGACCGGACCGAGAACAGCAAAGATAGGTTGTACCTTTTGGAGAAATTTACCATGGGGCAACTCAAATTTTAGCTCAACTCCTTTGTCTTACTGAAGTCGAGGTAGAGGTTGTTGTCCTGTCACCACACTGCCGGGTCTCTGACCTCCTCCCCAAGGCTGTCTCATTGTCTTTGGTGATCAGGCCTAACACCGTATTGGAGTCCTGTGCGAATTTAAGTGTCCTCTCTCTAATTCTCTCTTTCTCTCTTTCTTTCTCTCTCTCAGAGGACCTGAGCCCTAGGACCATGCCTCAGGACTACCTGACATGATGACTCCTTGCTGTCCCCAGTCTACCTGGCCGTGCTGCTGCTCCAGTTTCAACTATTCTGCCTTATTATTATTTGACCATGCTAGTCACTTATGAACATTTGAACATCTTGGCCATGTTCTGTTATAATCTCCACCCGGCACAGCCAGAAGAGGACTGGCCACCCCACAAAGCCTGGTTCCTCTCTAGGTTTCTTCCTGGGTTTTGGCCTTTGTAGGGAGTTTTCCTAGCCACCGTGTTTCTACACCTGCATTGCTTACTGTTTGGGGTTTTAGGCTGGGTTTCTGTACAGCACTTTGAGATATCAGCTGATGTACGAAGGGCTAAATAAATACATTTGATTTGATTCAACGTAAGTTTTGAATTGGATTACGAATAGCCTTTATAAAATGGTTCACATAATTCTTTCAAAGTCATGATCTGAAGACACTACTTACCTAGCTTCCCATTGTGGTCATCTGTAAACATGCAGAGTAGGTGGAAGACAGTGAGAACATCATTAACATGGACACTAGAAGACATAGTCTCTCTCCGGGACTCCTTGTCTCAAATCACTTCTCTAACGTCACAAATCCCAATTGAGTTCCACGCACCTAAATAACTCCAATGTGAGACAACTTCTCCAATGAAGATATTCTACCCTGCCACCACTTCTTAATGTCATTAAATAAATGTGACTGGTCAATCAGAGATCCTGGTCCATCAGAAACTACCCACTGGGCAAACTACGTAATCTCAACGTGGATATTTGGGTAATATTTGGTTGAGATGTTGATCAACGAGATAACAACCTACAGTATATTCACCCACTCATAAAGACTGCCAAAAGTTAATTGAATTTCCATTGTGTTATAACAAAGTTTTCAACCATCCAGCACAACCAAATTACAGTGGAAAACAGTGTTTGATATTTGGTTTTGTTGTCACCATCATGTCCATCACTGCACTTTCAACTAATTTAAAACACAGAAAAGTTCAAATGGGAATACAATGTCAGATATTTTGTTTATTTATAAAACAGATTCATGTGAATATCAATGTGCTTCATCTAATAGCAGAACCAAATGACCTGGATTGCAGTTTAAAAATGTCAAATGTCAAATGGTTGACATAATTAGGTAAAGTGATGATCTGAAGATACTACTTACCTAGCCTCCGAGTGATGTTATCTGTAAACATGTAGAGTAGATGGAAGACAGTGAGAAAATCATTAAAACTTCTTTGGGATAGGGTGCAGCATTTTCACTTTGGATGAATAGCATGCCCAGAGTAAACAGCCTCCTACACAGTCCCAGAATCGAATATATGCATATTATTAGTAGATTTGGATAGAAAACACTTTAAAGTTTCTAAAACTTTTTGAATGATGTCTGTGAGTGAAAGATTAGTGGAATCTGTGTGGGTAGCTGGACAGGTAGGATGACTGACAGTGAAGGTGAACAGGTGGTCACGTGTCAGGTGACAGAGGAATGGATGAGACTGAGGCAGGAATTCCTTTAACCATAAAGTGGTATATTTACTGAGTTGTGTGGATTCATGGACGCACAGAACTTCTGGATCAGACAGAGTTAAGGAAGAGAAAGCAGCGAGATCAGGCGATGGCAATTTCCTCCTTTTATGGAGTTTTATGGATATGTCGGACATTTCCACCTGACCTAATTAAAGTGCCCCTGGTCCAGCTGAGTAAGTGGCAATGAATTAAAGGAGCATTCCACCAACTCCATGGGCCTTTTCTACAGTGAGTATAACAGAACTCATATGGCAGGCGAAAACCTGAGAAAAATCCAACCAGGAAGTGGGAAATCTGAGGTTTGTAGTTTTCCAACGCTTGGCCTATTGAAAACAGTGTCTATGGGTCGATTTGCACTTCCTAAGGCTTCCACTAGATGCCAACCGTCTTTGGAAACTTGTTTTAGGCTTCTACTATAAAGGTGGGGGGAATGGGAGCTCTTTGATTCATGGGTCTGGCAGAGTGCCACAGGCTCATGACGCTCGGTCACGAGAGAGTTAGCTCTTATTCCATGGCTTTTCTACAGACAATGGAATTCTCTGGTTGGAACATTATTGAACAATTATGATAAAAACATCCTAAAGATTGATTCTATACAATGTTTGGAACACCTATGAGAATGCTGTTCATCGACTACAGCTCAGCATTTAACACCATAGTACCCTCCAAACTCGTCATCAAGCTCGAGACCCTGGGTCTCGACCCCGCCCTGTGCAACTGGGACCTGGACTTCCTGACGGGCCACCCCCAGGTGGTGAGGGTAGGTAACAACATCTCCACCCCGCTGATCCTCAACACTGGTGCGTTCTGAGCCCTCTCCTGTACTCCCTGTTCGCCCACGACTGCGTGGCCACGCACGCCTCCAACACAATCATCAAGTTTGCGGACGACATTACAGTGGTAGACTTGATTACCAACAAAGACGAGACGGCCTACAGGGAGGAGGTGAGGGCCCTTGGAGTGTGGTGTCAGGAGAATAACCTCACACTCAACGTCAACAAAACTAAGGAGATGATTGTGGACTTCAGGAAACAGCAGAGGGAACACCCCCTTATCCATATCGATGGGACAGTAGTGGAGAAGGTAGTAAGTTTTAAGTTCCTCGGCATACACATCACAGACAAACTGAATTGGTCCACCCACACGGACAGCATCGTGAAGAAGGCGCAGCAGCGCCTCTTCAACCTCAGGAGGCTGAAGAAATTCTGCTTGTCACCAAAAGCACTCACAAACAGATGCACAATCGAGAGCATCCTGTCGGGCTGTATCACCGCCTGGTACGGCAACTGCTCGGCCCACAACCGTAAGGCTCTCCAGAGGGTAGTGATGTCTGCACAACGCATCACCGGGGGTAAACTACCTGCCCTCCAGGACACCTACACCACCCGATGTCACAGGAAGGCCATAAAGATCATCAAGGACAACAACCACCCGAGCCACTGCCTGTTCACCCCGCTATCATCCAGAAGGCGAGGTCAGTACAGGTGCATCAAAGCTGGGACGAAGAGACTGAAAAACTGCTTATATCTCAAGGCCATCAGACTGTTAAACAGCCACCACTAACATTGAGTGGCTGCTGCCAACACACTGACTCAACTCCAGCCACTTTAATAATGGGAATTGATGGGAATTGATGTAAAATATATCACTAGCCACTTTAAACAATGCTACTTAATATAATGTTTACATACCCTACATTATTCATATCATATGTATACGTATATACTGTACTCTATATCATCTACTGCATCTTTATATAATACATGTATCACTAGCCACTTTAAACTATGCCACTTTGTTTACATACCCTACATTACTCATCTCATATGTATATACTGTACTCGATACCATCTACTGCATCTTGCCTATGCTGCTCTGTACCATCAGTCAATATTATATATTTATGTACATATTCTTTATCCCTTTACACTTGTGTGTATAAGGTAGTAGTTTTGGAATTGTTAGTTAGATTACTCGCTGGTTATTACTACATTGTCGGAACTAGAAGCACAAGCATTTCTGTTAAGGGAATTTTATCAATGATGACTAATTATGCATACATTTCAATCAGGACTGACTAATCAGAATACTATTATGTTACTGTATATGTACTAATCAGAATACTATTATATTGCTGTATATGTATGAGTTTTCTTTCTTGATCCCAGTGCTGAATATAATGTGTGTATATGTGGTCAAGAGTTAGAACAATGACTGTCTGTTCCTTGGTAGAAATGAATGAACAATATCTTCAGACTGACTAGAATGCTTATCTACACGAGAAGACCTTGGCTCATAAATTATATTAAATTGGTAGGGAGACTGATGTGGGAAGGCTTGAGATACTGCCTTTGTACCAGGGTGGGAGAAGAGACGGGTTGGTACTGGAACTAATGACATCATTTTCAGTTTATAACCTGTCTTAACCTGTATCGTGTTCAGTACTGGTGAATAAACTCTGCTGATTGACTTTAAGACTGGGCTCTGTCCATTATTATAGAATAAGGGTCTTACAAATCCTTATGAATTGACAAGAGTGTTTAATTTTAATTGGATATTAAAACATAGAGCAATTTAATTCCTTTAATAATTGGTCCTTCGAACCGGGATCTAAATATCCGTCTCTGCCATCTGGAGGTCGTACGCCGGAAAAATCGTGCACGAGCAGGTCTGGTCCCGTTAGTTAAGACCTGGCCTCTGAATTGAGTTTTAAAAACAGGCCGGTATACACCCCAGAAGACAGGGACGGTGACTAGATCAAACGAACAGTGCTTTTCCCAGTCGGCAGCAGGTCAGTAGCCGTTATTCTTGAATTTGGGAGGGATTATTTATGATATTTTTTGATTAAATGTTATAAAGGAGTTTGGATTTAATCAATGATAGGTGCTTGAATATTCTGAACAAATACAACAGGTTTCTTCCTTGTGTTTTAACCAAAATCGATAGGAAGGAAACAGGTCTGAAATTGACCTGTGGTAAGGTGCTCTCCCATAAATAAACTAGAGCTTAATAAATCCTGGTTTTGCAAGCCGGAAGGTTATTAACATTTACATTTAAGTCATTTAGCAGACGCTCTTATCCAGAGCGACTTACAAATTGGTGAATTCACCTTCTGACATCCAGTGGAACAGCCACTTTACGGAGAGATATAGTATGCATTGGGGAATTAGGACGCTTGTTCCGTACAAATAGGATAGCCATTAATTCAAAAAACATTCATTTGGGCTATATAGTGCAACACTTTGTTCATAGAAGTGAAGGTGTGTCTGGCTCTTGCTAGTGATGTGTTCTCGGGGAGAGGGTGGGGCTTCACATGGAAGCTGTTTGTCTGAGCTGTCTTATCGTGGGTGGGTATTCCTGATACAGCAGGATAGCCATTAATTCAAAAAACATCCATTGGGGCTATATAGTGCAACACTTTGGACTATAAAATAGGTAAGAATAGTTGAAATCGTAAAAAGTTGTGATTGTTTTCCCGAGTATTGATTTTTGGTTAGATAACGCCAGGGAATTCGAACAAGAAGTTAACGTATTCTAAAAACATTATCGGTTATTACGGGGAACAAGTAAATGTCTTATCTTAAAGGGACAGTTTATCACAGTGGTTTGAGTGTATGGCAGTGTATAAAATATTTTGGGACGACAATTTGAAGAATGAGTTACATGAAACATCGAGGGATTTAAATGAATGATGTGAAGGGATTATTATAATTATTAGGTTTCGTTGTTGTAGTAAAAGTTTGGGTGAAGGGGATTTCCCTGTTCCCAGAGACAAGATATCTTAAAGGGGTACACTCACATATGGATTATTAGGAGTTTTAATTAGACAAGTGAATAAAGTATTGGGAATAGAGTCGTAATTAAAATGCTAAGTCAAAGACGAGACAGTTACTTAAATCAAAATGAATTCTAAATAATAACGAAGAGACAATTACGATTTATGCCCATTGAAATGTTTTTATAAAATTAGCGAATTTAGAGATATTGGTTGGTGTTGTAAATTATAATTCAAGATTTGAACAGATGTGATAAATTAGGTTTGGTTTATCGAACCCGTACGTACTACTGTTGCTGCAGACAACCAACAATTATTTACAATTCATTGAAAGTCTTACGGATTGGGTCGAGGTTGAGCGCTTGTTGATGACATCACTCGCAAGGCACTTTTGTCGCCACGGAAATTATGTTGTGACTAGGGGTAACGGAGAAAATTGTTTGTCTTTTAGAAGGAAAATGCGTGCATTATTGTTTTGAGTCACTTTTCAGAAGTTGGTCAAAATTTCAAAATACAATTTTAAAAGTAGTTTGTGAGTCGTCAGGATAGTCAGGAAAGATGCTAAAAACTAGCAGCTGATTCGCTGGGTGGACATCATAGTTTTGTGGCGTTTATTTGGACTGTATTAGGCTATGAGAAAGGGAGACTGGATGTCTGAATCGTAAAACATTGTGATAATGGATTCTGATGGTTATTGATTCCTGGTTTGACTGTTTATGTAGCACCAGTGAATTTGAGCACTGTATCCATTATGTGGAACAATGTTAGGGTATTAATGTTGAAAAGCAACCTCTATAGAAAAACATAATTGCATATGTTTCGGGAAATTAGCTAGGTTGGATTTGGTTATTTGAGCTTTTCCCCTGATACGTAGACATCTGTAACAGGGGCAAGTTGTTGTTTTTTTCTTGAGGAACTAGCAGATGTAAACGTGAGTCTGAGTAATTTTGTCATCTGAAGCATTATAGTAGTGAGCTTTTGTATAGTTTGTGTTTTGCTGATAAAAGTGGTTTGTTTATTTGGTTACTGGTTATGGTCAATTTTAGGGTTTGATTTAACTTCGTTAAACATTGTATTCTGGTGTGTTTAAGTAGGATTCTTTATTCCGGGACGTATGGAAGTTATCTAAAATATGTAAATTGAAGGAGCCATGGGAGAATGCGTTTACATTTTTATTAAATATCTGTGATTAAATTATGGATCTCTTACACTGAGAAATGTACGACATTTGCGGCAGAGGGAAAAAGTAATACATTGGATAATAATGCAATCAGGTTAATTGTATCTAAGGGTAGCATGTTTATTTAAGTAAATATATACATAGACGTTGTTTAAAACTTATGATTAATGATTTGAGTCAAAGGGGAATTATAATTAGGTTTAGTTTATAGTTCACTTTTGAGTTTCTGAATCGGAGTAGCATAGTGAATGCTCGTTTGGCGGGTTGTGTTCTTCTGGGAAAATTGAGGTTTAGGTGTCTCACTTTTAGATGTTTCCTGGGATTATAATCTTGGGGAGAGAGGGTGAGATAGCGGCCATAAACGACCAAATTGAAAAAGGCCTGGAAGTTTTGATTATCCATTAAGGTTTGCAAATATATACACATACAACATTTGTTAGGACTATTTGTTTTAGTGCAAAGGTATTTTATAGAGGCACGCTCACATATGGAACTTTATGAGTTTTTATTTTATGAGTTTTAATTACACAAGTTAATTTTGGGGGGTATTTTAAGGATAAAGGGTTCTTTAATATGTCTAATGAAGTATGGAACATGACTATAAAAGGGTGGTATGACCTAATGACCTTATCAAGGCTATCTTTTGGGGTCTGATCAGCCCCGGGGGAGAGCCATTTGTATAATGAATTTGTGGTCAGTTGGGTTACTAATTTTAAAGTAAATTTATTATAATGGAGTTTTAGTTTGGGGTTTAGAATTATTGTTTGAATCACCGAAGAGAAAGTGTTTCAGGATTCTGATTTACAATATTAGCTGTGAAGTTTTTGGATTGGCTATTATTGATTTGATATTACAACAGAAAATAATAATATTTATCATTGAGAATAAATAGGGGTGATAAATTACTGTAGATAAGGTATTCCACACTATGCAACACATATTAAATTAATGTTATTGTCAGATAGAATACTGAGGATCCCTGAAGGAAATAGCTTGTAAGTGTACGAAGGATTTTGATATGGTTAGCATATGTTTTGGGTCTGTTTAACTATTAGGAGGTTTTTTAAATAGTATTAAATCTAACAGGAATATAGGACACCTGTGATGATTTAGGATTATTGTAAGGATTAAGATAGATTAGGATCGGAGGGCATGCTGTCCGGTCCTCTGGCAGTCTCTATGGGGGTGCCACAGGGTTCAATTCTCGGGTCGACTCTTTTCTCTGTATATATCAATGATGTTGCTCTTGCTGCGGGCGATTCCCTGATCCAGCTCTACACAGACGACACCATTCTATATACTTCCGGCCCGTCCTTGGACACTGTGCTATCTAACCTCCAAACAAGCTTCAATGCCATACAACACTCCTTCCGTGGCCTCCAACTGCTCTTAAACGCTAGTAAAACCAAATGCATGCTTTTCAAACAATCGCTGCCTGCACCCGCATGCCCGACTAGCATTACCACCCTGGATGGTTCCGACCTTGAATATGTGGACATCTATAAGTACCAAGGTGTCTGGCTAGACTGTAAACTCTCCTTCCAGACTCATATCAAACATCTCCAATTGAAAATCAAATCAAGAGTCGGCTTTCTATTCCGCAACAAAGCCTCCTTCACTCACGCCGCCAAACTTACCCTAGTAGATTGTAGGACTGCCGGGGTTTTAAGCATATCCCAGTTTAGGTCACCTAACAGAACAAACTCTGAAGCTAGATGGGGGGCGATCAATTCACAAATGGTGTCCAGGGCACAGCTGGGAGCTGAGGGGGGTCGGTAGCAGGCGGCAACAGTGAGAGACTTATTTCTGGAGAGAGTCATTTTTAAAATTAGTAGTTCGAACTGTTTGGGTACGGACCTGGAAAGTATGACATTACTTTGAAGGCTGTCTCTGCAATAGACTGCAACTCCTCCACCTTTCGCAGTTCTATCTTGATGGAAAATGTTATAGTTGGGTATGGAAATCTCAGAATTTTTGGTGGCCTTCCTAAGCCAGGATTCAGACACGGCAAGGACATCAGGGTTAGCAGATTGTGCTAAAGCAGTGAGTAAAACAAACTTAGGGAGGAGGCTTCTGATGTTGACATGCATGAAACCAAGGCTTTTTCGATCACAGAAGTCAACAAATGAGGGTGCCTGGGGACATGCAGGGCCTGGGTTTACCTCCACATCCCCCGCGGAACAGAGGAGGAGTAGTATGAGGGTGCGGCTAAAGGCAATCAAAACTGGTCGCGTAGAGTGTTGGGGACAAAGCATAAAAGGAGCAGATTTCTGGGCATGGTAGAATATATTCAGGGCATAATACGCAGACAGGGGTATGGTGGGGTGTGGATACAGCGGAGGTAAGCCCAGGCACTGTGTGATGATAAGAGAGGTTGTATCTCTGGACATGCTGGAACCCACCAGGTACAACCCTAAATCTGTAAACAAGGGCACCCTCATAGACGTCATCCTGACCAACTAGCCCTCCAAATACACCTCCGCTGTCTTCAACCAGGATCTCAGCGATCACTGCCTCATTGCCTGTATCCGCTACGGGTCTGCAGTCAAACGACCACCCCTCATCACTGTCAAACGCTCCCTAAAACACTTCTGCGAGCAGGCCTTTCTAATCGACCAGGCCCGGGTATCCTGGAAGGATATTGACCTCATCCCGTCAGTTGAGGTTGCCTGGTCATTCTTTACTCACTATTTTAGATAAGCATGCTCTGTTCAAAAAAATGCAGAACTAAGAACAGATACAGCCCTTGATTCCCTCCAGACCTGACTGCCCTCGACCAGCACAAAAACATCCTGTGGCGGACTGCAATAGCATAGAATAGTCCCCGCGATATGCAACTGTTCAGGGAAGTCAGGAACCAATACACGCAGTCAGTCAGGAAAGCAAAGGCCAGCTTCTTCAGGCAGAAATTTGCATCCTGTAGCTAACTCCAAAATATTCTGGGACACTGTAAAGTCCATGGAGAACAAGAGTACCTCCTCCTAGCTGCCCACTGCACTGAGGCTAGGTAACACGGTCACCACCGATAAATCCATGATTATCGAAAACTTCAACAGGCATTTCTCAACGGCAGGCCATGTCCTCCTCCTGGCTACTCCAACCTCGGCCAACAGCTCCGCCCCCCCTCTCCCCCCCCCGCAGCTACTCGCCCAAGCCTCTCCAGCTTCTCCTTTACCCAAATCCAGATAGCAGATGTTCTGAAAGAACTGCAAAACCTGGACCTGTACAAATCAGCTGGGCTTGACAATCTGAACCCTCTATTTCTGAAACTATCCACTGCCATTGTCGCAACCCCTATTACCAGCCTGTTCAACCCCTCTTTCATATCGTCTGAAATCCCCAATGATTGGAAAGCTGCCGCAGTCATCCCCCTTTGAAGACACCCTGGACCCAAACTGTTACAGACCTATACCTATCCTGCCCTGCCTATCTAAGGTCTTCGAAAGCCAAGTCAACAAACAGGTCACTGACCATATCGAATCCCACCGTACTTTCTCCGCTGTGCAATCTGGTTTCAGAGCCGGTCACGGGTGCACCTCAGCCACGCTCAAGGTACTAAACGATATCATAACCGCCATCGATAAAAGACAGTACTGTGCAGCCATCTTCATCGACCTGGCCAAGGCTTTCGACTCTGTCAATCACCATATTCTTATCGGCAGACTCAGCAGCCTCTGTTTTTCTAATTACTGCCTTGCCTGGTTCACCAACTACTTTGCAGACAGAGTTTCGTGTTTCAAATCGGAGGGCATGTTGTCCGGTCCTCTGGCAGTCTCTATGGGGGTGCCACAGGGTTCAATTCTCGGGCCGACTCTTTTCTCTGTATATATCAATGATATTGCTCTTGCTGCGGGCGATTCCCTGATCCACCTCTACGCAGACGACACCATTCTGTATACTTCTGGCCCTTCCTTGGAAACTGTGTAAACTAACCTCCAAACAAGCTTCAATGCCATAAACACTCCTTCCGTGGCCTCCAACTGCTCTTAAACGCTAGTAAAACCAAATGCATGCTTTTCAACCGTTCGCCGCCTGCACCCGCACGCCCAACTAGCATCACCACCCTGGATGGTTCCGACCTAGAATATGTGGACATCTATAAGTACCAATGTGTCTGGCTAGACTGTAAACCCTCCTTCCAGACTCATATCAAACATCTCCAATCGAAAATCAAATCTAGAGTCGGCTTTCTATTCCGCAACAAAGCCTCCTTCACTCACGCCGCCAAACTTACCCTAGTAAAACTGACTATCCTACAGATCCTCGACTTCGGCGATGTCATCTAGAAAATAGCTTCCAATACCCTACTCAGCAAACTGGATGCAGTCTATCACAGTGCCATCCGTTTTGTTACTAAAGCAACTTATACCACCCACTACTGCGACCTGTATGCTCTAGTCGGCTGGCCCTCACTACATATTCGTCGCCAGACCCACTGGCTCCAGGTCATCTACAAGTCCATGCTAGGTAAAGCTCCGCCTTATCTCAGTTCACTGGTCACGATGGCAACATCCACCCATAGCACGCTCTCCAGCAGGTGTATCTCACTGATCATCCCTAAAGCCAACACCTCACTTGGCCGCCTTTCTTTCCAGTTCTCTGATGCCTGTGACTGGAACGAATTGCAAAAATCGCTGAAGTTGGAGACTTTTATCTCCCTCACCAACTTCAAACATCTGCTATCTGAGCAGCTAACCGATCGCTGCAGCTGTACATAGTCTATCGGTAAATAGCCCACCCGATTTACCTACCTCATCCCCATACTGTTAATATTTATTTACTTTTCTGATCTTTTGCACACCAGTATCTCTACCTGTACATGACCATCTGATCATTTATCACTCCAGAGTTAATCTGCAAAATTGTAATTATTCACCTATATAGAATATTTTTTTATTTTTTTTCTACTGTTATTGACTTGTTTATTGTTTACTCCATGTGTAACTCTGTGTTGTTGTCTGTTCACACTGCCATGCTTTATCTTGGCCAGGTCGCAGTTGTAAATGAGAACTTGTTCTCAACTAGCCTACCTGGTTAAATAAAGGTGAAATAAAAAAAATAAAATAGAATAAATGCGTGTCACCTGATGAAGATCATCAAAGGTTAGTGATTAATTTTCTCTCTTTTTGTGCTTTTTGTGACTCCTCTCTTTGGCTGGAAAAATGGCTGTGTATTTCTGTGACTTGTTGGTGACCTAACATAATCGTTTGTGGAGCTTTCGCTGTAAAGCATTTTTTAAATCAGACACTGTGGCTGGATTAACGAGAATTGTATCTTTAAAATGGTGCCTAATACTTGTATGTTTGAGAAATTTGATTTATGAGATTTCTGTTGATTTGTATTTGGCGCCCTGCAATTTCATTGGCTGTTGGCGAGGGGTTCCGCTGTCCAAATACCTAGACAGATTAACATGACCACCAGAAGATGTAGTCTCTCTCTGGGACTCTTTGTCTCATATCACTATTCCAACATCAGAAGGAACATCTTCAATGAGCTCAAAATAACCTTCTTAAAATGTTGTCGTACTTGAAGTCGGGAAATAAAAAAATAAAAAAAACTTTTGTGGTTCTAATAATATTTTCAAAATGATGATCTGAAGACACTACTTACAATTATTCTTCTTGAGGTAATCTGTAAATATGTAGAGTAGATGGAAGACAGAGAGAACATCATTAACATGAACACTAGAAGATGTAGTCTCCCTCTGGGACTTCTTGGTTAGGATTCAATCCAATGTGCAGTATATCGCAGGGCACTTTTTAAAGGCATTTTACACCGGCATTCACAGAGATCATATTCCTAGTAAACATGTTGACTCAAGCTTAAAATACCTTTAAAAGTCTGTTATAGTGTGCTGTGTTATAATGCGCCTTGAATTGAATCCCAGCCCTTGTCTCATACCACTGTTCCAACATCAGAAGGAACATAAATGTGCTCAGCAACCAAAAAAAGACTTAAATGCTTCAAATAATTCTTGCCAAGTATTTTTTTAACCTTTATTTTAACTAGGCAAGTCAGTTAAGAACAAATTCTTATTTTCAATGACTGCCTAGGAACAGTGAGTTAACTGCCTGTTCAGGGGAAGAACGACAGATTTGTACCTTGTCAGCTCGTGGATTTGACCTTGCAACCTTCCAATTACTACTCCAACGCTCTAACCACTAGGCTACCCTGCCATACAAATATATGAAGACACCACTTACCTCGCTGCTCAGTGAGGTCATCTGTAAATATGTAGAGTAGATGGAAGACAGTGAGAACATCATTAACATGAACATTAGAAGATGTAGTCTCTTTCTGGAACTCATATCACTTCTTAAACGTCGCAAATTCTAATTGAGTTCCACCATCTAATTGAGTTCCAGAGTACCTCTGTGTGACAACTTCTCCAATGAAGATATTCTACCCTACCACCACTTTGTAATTTCATTCATTAAATGTGACTGGTCCACCAGTGATCCAGGTGTATCAGAGATGACCTCTCTCTAGTCTAGTGGTTCTCTACAGCCTCAACACAACATCAACATTAATGTGACTGGTCCATCAGTGATCACGGTGAATCAGACAATAAGGACTGACAATAGGACAATAAGGACAATAAAACTACTACTTTCCCCACTGCAGTTTAAATTGAACAATTATCACACCTGCAGATTAAATCAGTCTTCAGTGTCAACATGTTAATCACCTGGAGGTTTAGTATATTATCCTGTATCCGTATAATACAACCACAGTGATGTGGTGAGGTTGAAGAAAACATTGCAGACATTTCATTCCAACAATTAAATGTTCATATAATTTCTCCATTACCATTCTTATTGCATATGCAGTAGACAGCCAGAGATAATCCAATCACAGTGACGGCTCCCAGACAGCATAAGACAATCAAGGATAATTTCCATGGGGTTGGATCAAATAACTCACCTAAAACACACATATCATTACACATCAATAACAGGGTTTGGTACTAATACTACCACACATCAACAACAGGGGTTGGTACTAATACTGCCACACATCAACAACAGGGGTTGGTACTAATACTACCACACATCAACAACAGGGTTTGGTAATAATACTGCCAGACATCAACAACAGGGTTTGGTACTAATACTACCACACATCAACAACAGGGTTTGGTACAAATACTACACACATCATTACACATCATCAACAGGGTTTGGTACTAATACTACCACACATCATTACACAACAACAGGGTTTGGTACAAATACATCATAATTACCACATCATCATCAACAGGGTTTGGTACTAATCACTACCACACATCATTACAACAGGGTTTGGTACAAATACTACACACATCATTACACATCAACAACAGGGTTTGGTACTACTTCTACCAAACATCATAAGACAATACTAACACATCAACAACAGGGTTTGGTACTAATACTACCACACACATCATACACATCAACAACAGGGTTTGGTACAAATACTATGAACATTTGATATTACACATCACAAACAACAGGGTTTGGTACAAATACTACCACACATCATGACACATCAACAACAGGGTTTGGTACTAATACTACCACACATTATTACAAATCAACAACAGGGTTTGGTACTAATACTACCACACATCAACACATCAACAACAGGGTTTGGTACTAAAATACTAGGGTTTGGTACTAACACTACACACATCATTACACATCAACAACAGGGTTTGGTACTAATACTACACATCAACAACAGGGTTTGGTACAAATACTACCACACATCATGACACATTAACAACAGGGTTTGGTACTAATACTACCACACATTATTACAAATCAACAACAGGGTTTGGTACTAATCATACACACATCAACAACAGGGTTTGGTACTAATACTACCACATTTGGTGCAACAACAGGGTTTGGTACTAATACTACCACACATACTACCACACATCATTACACATCAACAACAGGGTTTGGTACAAACCACACATACTACAACAGGGTTTGATACAAATCATCAACAACAGGGTTTGGTACACATCAACAACAGGGTTTGGTACTACTTCTACCAAACACATCAACAACAGGGTTTGGTACAAGTACTACCACACACATCATTACACATCAACAACAGGGTTTGGTACTAACACTACCACACACACACACACACACACATCATTACACATCAACAACAGGGTTTGATACAAATACTACGAGACATTATTACACATCAACAACAGGGTTTGGTACAAATACTACCACACATCATGACACATTAACAACAGGGTTTGGTACTAATACTACCACACATTATTACAAATCAACAACAGGGTTTGGTACTAATACTACCACACATCATTACACATCAACAACAGGGGTTGGTACTAATACTACCACACATCATTACACATCAACAACAGAGTTGGGTACTAATACTAACACACATCATTACACATCAACAACAGGGTTTGGTACTAACACTACCACACACATCATTACACATCAACAAACAGGGTTTGATACAAATACTATGAGACATTATTACACATCAACAACAGGGTTTGGTACAAATACTACCACACATCATGACACATTAACAACAGGGTTTGGTACTAATACTACCACACATCATTACACATCAACAACAGGGTTTGATACAAATACACCACATCATTACAATCAACAACAGGGTTTGGTGCTAATCATTACTCAATCAACAACAGGGTTTGGTACCTACCACACATCTCATTACACACAGGGTTTGGAACTAATACTACAACATTACATCAACAACAGGGTTTGATACAAACAACAGGGTTTGGTACTAACACACATCAACAACAGGGTTTGATACAAGTACTAACACTACCACACATCAACAACAGGGTTTGATACTAATACTACCACACATCATTACACATCAACAACAGGGTTTGGTACTAATACTACCACACATCAACAACAGGGTTTGGTACAATCAGGGTTTTGGTACTAGTACTATCACACATCAACAACAGGGTTTGGTACTAATCAACAACAGGGTACCATCAACAACATCATTACACATCAACAACAGGGTCAATACAACAGGGTTTGGAACTAATACTGCCACACATCAACAACAGGGTTTGGTACTAATACTACCACACATCAACAACAGGGTTTGGTACTAATACTGCCACACATCAACAACAGGGTTTGGTACTAATACTACCACACATCAACAACAGGGTTTGGTACTAATACTACCACACATCATTACACAACAACAGGGTTTGGTACAAATACTACCACACATCATTACACATCAACAACAGGGTTTGGTACTACTTCTACCAAACACATCAACAACAGGGTTTGGTACTAGTACTACACACATCATTACACATCATCAACAGGGTTTGGTACTAATACTACCACACATCATTACACAACAACAGGGTTTGGTACAAATACTACCACACATCATTACTGTTACGAATCCCTTTTGGCCCGACAGTCTAGGGGGGGATGGTAATGAGACTCGTAACATAACTCATGCAAATTATTATTGTGACAAAGGAAAAGTGTGAACGAAATAAGCACGACAACTGAAATCTACCGTCAAACTCTAGGTTTATTTATAAACACACGGTAATGGGGGGAGCAGGAAAAGGGGCTGGGCTGGACCCAAGGAAAGAAACAATAAGTATTCGAAAACACCCCTAAGCTAGACTAGCCTACTTTAACAACAGCTAACTAACTAACCAAAAATACAGTGGGTGGTCCGCCCAGTTCTAACTAGTGTATTTAACAAAGTTCACCTACGGGTAGTGTATGCCCATTGTCTTGGTTTCCCCCTTTTCCACCAGCAATCAAACAAACACCATAACCAAAAACAATACTCACAGGTGATGACAAAGTGCTATGAGGTGCTTAAACAAAAGAGAGGTTACGACACAAAGCGAGAGTGAAACACAGAGACCTACAGACATGGCATTTACAGAGAGATTGAGCTGAGCTGAGCTGAGCTACAGATGATTCAAAAGCTCTCTTACAATCAGGGGACCACACAAATGATCTAGCCGGACTAAGCAAATCGGTCAATGGAGCAACTACCGCAGAGAAATTTTTACAGAAGCTACGGTAGTAGCCAACCATCCCTAAAAAGCGGCGTAGCTCTCGTCTGGTGGTAGGTGCAGGGAATGCAGTTATAGCCAAGACCTTGGCATTAACAGGGCGCACCTGTCCATGCTTCTCAGAGGTATCACACAATCCATCCTCTTGATCAACCTCTTTGAACAGAACAGTGTTCGACAAATCTATCTCCTCACCCTCTTGTCGTGCCTGAGCACGAGTGACAGCACAAGCGGGGAACACATGTGGATAACTCTGTGCCAGCTCATTCGAGAGAGAGTGGTCACTTTTATCCAATACGGGTACTACCTTTCCTCCGGCAATATCGTTACCCATTATGAAGGTCACACCTTTCACTGGCAACATAGGGCGTACCCCCACTCTGAATATTCCACTGATTAACTCAGAGTGTACTTTCACAAAGTGCAATGGCACTGGGACAAAACCCATTTCAATACCCTGCACTAACACACTGGAACCACAGTATGTATCGTCAGATAAGGGCAACACATCAGACAATATAAACGATTGCGCCGCACCAGTATCTCTAAGGATTTTAACCGGTCGTTGAGACGCTTCGTCATTCGTTAGGGACACAAACCCCTCGAAAATGAATGGTTCATAACTGCGGTCGGGGACTGAGACTTTCAAACTACAGTTACCCTGAGGCACCTGTTTTGTTGCAGACCTCACAACCGTACGAATTAGAGCAACACCTGTTGGTGGCTTGGCACGAAGAGGCATCCCTTGTTTGCGTTTAAGCAGGAAGCAATCATTAATCATATGTCCTACTTTATGACAATAGAAACATGGACGCTCATTCTTCTGGCGTGCTTGACATACTACTGCTGGCCGACTAGGACTAAAGGTAGGAAACTCAGTGGCTCTACTCTCAGTTTGAGCCGAAAACACACTCTTGTGCGTCAACACAAACTCGTCTGCCAACACAGACGCTTCTGCCAGGGAGGATACTTTCTGTTCGTTTAGGTAAACTACAATGCGTTCGGGTAAGCAATTTTTAAACTCTTCCAACAAGATTAACTCCCGGAGAGAGTTGAAATCAGTTACCTTACTAGCAGCATGCCATTTATCAAACAGATTTCCCTTGTCTCTAGCAAATTCCACATAAGTCTTACTAGAAGACTTTCTATGAGACCTAAATCTCTGTCGGTATGCCTCAGGCACAAGCTCATAGGCACGAAGAACAGTAGCTTTGACCACTTCATAATTCAAACTGTCCTCCAGAGGTAGCGCTGACAAAACCTCTTGGGCTTTACCAGTTAATTTACACTGAAGTAATAGGCACCAAACCTCTTCAGGCCATTTCAATGCTACGGCTATACGCTCAAATACACAAAAATAGGAGTCAACCTCTGACTCTCTGAACAAAGGTACTAAGGCAATCTGCCTACTAATGTCAAACGTGTTTGGGGACACAGCAGGTGAGGACGGCTCACAAACAGGCACAGTAGGACCGGAGGCTAGCCTCGCTGTCTCAAGTTCCATCTGGCGCATTTTGAACTCCAACTGCCTTTGTTCTCTGTCTGCCTCAATTTTACACATCTCCAAATGCCGTTGTTCTCGTTCTTTTTCTGCCTCTATTTTACACATCTCCAACTGGAGAGTCTCTCGCCTAATTTGGGCTCTCTCTTCCACCTCCAGTTGGAACTGTGCTAAACGGACATCCCTCCTGGCATCACCATTTGACAGTGGGGAGAGTGGATCAAAACGGGACAATGTGGCTGGTGTTTTAGCCTCTCCCTCATTATCAGACACCAATGGTCTTACAGGAGCTGCAACATCCGCTACAGGGGTAGTAGGCTCAGGCAGCGGTAACACAAGCACCAGCTCTTCCAACAATACATTTAATACTAGCCGTTTCACCTCCGCCTTAACTAAACTCTGCGGAATCGATACTGAATAATGGTCAGCCAAGGTCATTAAATCAACTCTACGACATTTGTCAAAAACCTCCCACGAAGGGTTATCCAAAAAAGATTTCAAATCAAAAGTAGTCATTTTTACACTACTTCACAAGTGCCAAAGGAAATAGCAAACACTAATGCTACTTCAGCTATGACGCTCAACACTGAACTATACCACTACAACAATCTACATGAGCGGCATGGGTGTCAGTTATGACAGATCCCGGATGTGCCCCCACTTATGTTACGAATCCCTTTTGGCCCGACAGTCTAGGGGGTATGGTAATGAGACTCGTAACATAACTCATGCAAATTATTATTGTGACAAAGGAAAAGTGTGAACGAAATAAGCACGACAACTGAAATCTACCGTCAAACTCTAGGTTTATTTATAAACACACGGTAATGGGGGGAGCAGGAAAAGGGGCTGGGCTGGACCCAAGGAAAGAAACAATAAGTATTCGAAAACACCCCTAAGCTAGACTAGCCTACTTTAACAACAGCTAACTAACTAACCAAAAATACAGTGGGTGGTCCGCCCAGTTCTAACTAGTGTATTTAACAAAGTTCACCTACAGGGTAGTGTATGCCCATGGGCGACTTGTCTTGGTTTCCCCCTTTTCCACCAGCAATCAAACAAACACCATAACCAAAAACAATACTCACAGGTGATGACAAAGTGCTATGAGGTGCTTAAACAAAAGAGAGGTTACGACACAAAGCGAGAGTGAAACACAGAGACCTACAGACATGGCATTTACAGCGAGATTGAGATTGAGCTGAGCTGAGCCACAGAACAAACAAATGATGGGGTTTTTAAAACATGGGAAAGGAACTGTGATAGGTCAGGAAATATGAGGAGGTGTGTCTTCTGATTGTTGACTGATTGTTGACTGATTGGGGAGTGATGATTTTCACCTGTGAGGGGAGAAGGAGAGAAAAGAAACACACACACAGGATACACACACACAGGATAACTGTATCTGTAACAATTACACATCAACAACAGGGTTTGGTACTACTTCTACCAAACACATCAACAACAGGGTTTGGTACTAGTACTACCACACATCAACAACAGAGTTGGGTACTAATATTACCACACATCATTACACATCAACACCAGGGTTTGGTACTAATACTACCACACATCATTACACATCAACAACAGGGTTTGGTACTAATACTACCACACATCATTACACATCAACAACAGGGTTTGTTACTAATACTACCACACATCAACAACAGGGTTTGATACTAGTACTATCACACACCAACAACAGGGTATTGTACTAATACTGCCACACATCAACAACAGGGTCTGATACTAATACTACCACACATCAACAACAGGGTTTGGTACTAATACTACCACACATCAACAACAGGGTTTGGTACTAGTACTATCACACATCAACAGCAGGGTTTGGTACTAATACTACCACGCATCATTACACATCAACAACAGGGTTTGGTACTAATACTGCCACACATCAACAACAGGGTTTGGTACTAATACTACCACACATCAACAACAGGGTTTGGTACTAATACTGCCACACATCAACAACATGGTTTGGTACTAATACTACCACACATCAACAACAGGGTTTGGTACTAATACTACCACCCATCGTTACACATCAACAACAGGGTTTGTTACTAATACTACCACACATCAACAACAGGGTTTGATACTAGTACTATCACACATCAACAACAGGGTTTTGTACTAACACTGCCACACATCAACAACAGGGTCTGATACTAATACTACCACACATCAACAACAGGGTTTGGTACTAATACTACCACACACATCAACAACAGGGTTTGGTACTACTACTACCACACATCATTACACATCAACAGTGTTTGGTACAAATACTACCACACATCAACAACAGGGTTTGGTACTAACACTACCACACACATCATTACACATCAACAACAGGGTTTGGTACTAATACTACCACACATCATTACACATCAACAACAGTGTTTAGTACAAATACTACCACACATCATTACACATCAACAACAGGGTTTGGTACTAATACTACCACACATCAACAACAGGGTTTGATACTAGTACTATCACACATCAACAACAGGGTTTAGTACTAATACTACCACACATTATTACACATCAACAACAGAGTTGGGTACTAATACTACCACACATCATTACACATCAACAACCGGGTTTGTTACTAAAACTACCACACATCAACAACAGGGTTTGATACTAGTACTATCACACATCAACAACAGGGTTTAGTACTAATACTACCACACATTATTACACATCAACAACAGAGTTGAGTACTAATACTACCACACATCATTACACATCAACAACAGGGTTTGGTACTAATACTACCACACATCGT
The DNA here is from genome assembly GCF_036934945.1 of Oncorhynchus masou masou. Classification (NCBI taxonomy): domain Eukaryota; kingdom Metazoa; phylum Chordata; class Actinopteri; order Salmoniformes; family Salmonidae; genus Oncorhynchus; species Oncorhynchus masou. The sequence continues at coordinate 152,612 of NW_027003499.1, forward strand.
TACACATCAACAACAGGGTTTGTTACTAATACTACCACACATCAACAACAGGGTCTGATACTAATACTACCACACATCAACAACAGGGTTTGGTACTAATACTACCACACATCAACAACAGGGTTTGATACTAGTACTATCACACACCAACAACAGGGTTTTGTACTAATACTGCCACACATCAACAACAGGGTCTGATACTAATACTACCACACATCAACAACAGGGTTTGGTACTAATACTACCACACATCAACAACAGGGTTTGGTACTAGTACTATCACACATCAACAGCAGGGTTTGGTACTAATACTACCACGCATCATTACACATCAACAACAGGGTTTGGTACTAATACTGCCACACATCAACAACAGGGTTTGGTACTAATACTACCACACATCAACAACAGGGTTTGGTACTAATACTGCCACACATCAACAACATGGTTTGGTACTAATACTACCACACATCAACAACAGGGTTTGGTACTAATACTACCACACATCATTACACATCAACAACAGTGTTTGGTACAAATACTACCACACATCATTACACATCATCAACATGGTTTGCTACTAATACTACCACACATCATTACACAACAACAGGGTTTGGTACAAATACTACCACACATCATTACACATCAACAACAGGGTTTGGTACTACTTCTACCAAACACATCAACAACAGGGTTTGGTACTAGTACTACCACACATCAACAACAGGGTTTAGTACTAATACTACCACACATTATTACACATCAACAACAGAGTTGGGTACTAATACGACCTGGGTACTAATACTACCACACATCACTACTCATCAACACCAGGGTTTGGTACTAATACTACCACCCATCGTTACACATCAACAACAGGGTTTGTTACTAATACTACCACACATCAACAACAGGGTTTGATACTAGTATTATCACACATCAACAACAGGGTTTTGTACTAACACTGCCACACATCAACAACAGGGTCTGATACTAATACTACCACACATCAACAACAGGGTTTGGTACTAATACTACCACACACATCAACAACAGGGTTTGGTACTACTACTACCACACATCATTACACATCAACAGGGTTTGGTACAAATACTACCACACATCAACAACAGGGTTTGGTACTAACACTACCACACACATCATTACACATCAACAACAGGGTTTGGTACTAATACTACCACACATCATTACACATCAACAACAGTGTTTAGTACAAATACTACCACACATCATTACACATCAACAACAGGGTTTGGTACTAATACTACCACACATCAACACATCAACAACAGGGTTTGTTACTAATACTACCACACATCAACAACAGGGTTTGATACTAGTACTATCACACATCAACAACAGGGTTTAGTACTAATACTACCACACATTATTACACATCAACAACAGGGTTTGTACTAATACTACCACACATCATTACACATCAACAACCGGGTTTGTTACTAATACTACCACACATCAACAACAGGGTTTGATACTAGTACTATCACACATCAACAACAGGGTTTAGTACTAATACTACCACACATTTGGGTACTAATACACATCAACAACAGGGTTTGGTACTAATACTACCACATCATCAACAGGGTTTGTTACACTATCAACATCAACAACAGGGTTTGGTACTAATACTACCACACATCATTACACATCAACAACAGGGTTTGGTACTAATACTACCACACATCATTTTAGTACAAATACTACCACACATCATTACACATCAACAACAGGGTTTGGTACTAATACTACCACACATCGTTACACATCAACAACAACAACAGGGTTTGGTACTAATACTACCACACATCAACAATCAGGGTTTGATACTAATACTATCACACATCAACAACAGGGTTTAGTACTAATACTACCACACATTATTACACATCAACAACATAGTTGGGTACTAATACTACCACACATCATTACACATCAACAACCGGGTTTGTTACTAATACTACCACACATCAACAACAGGGTTTGATACTAGTACTATCACACATCAACAACAGGGTTTAGTACTAATACTACCACACATTATTACACATCAACAACAGAGTTGGGTACTAATACTACCACACATCATTACACATCAACAACAGGGTTTGGTACTAATACTACCACACATCTACAACAGGGTTTGATACTAGTACTATCACACATCAACAACAGGGTTTGGTACTAATACTACCACACATCTACAACAGGGTTTGATACTAGTACTATCACACATCAACAACAGGTTTTTGTACTAACACTGCCACACATCAACAACAGGGTCTGATACCAATACTACCACACATCAACAACAGGGTTTGGTACTAATACTACCACACACATCAACAACAGGGTTTGGTACTACTACTACCACACATCATTACACATCAACAACAGGGTTTGGTACTAATACTACCACACATCATTACACATCATCAACATGGTTTGCTACTAATACTACCACACATCATTACACATCAACAGGGTTTGGTACAAATACTACCACACATCAACAACAGGGTTTGGTACTAATACTACCACACATCAACAACAGGGTTTGGTACTAACACTACCACACACATCATTACACATCAACAACAGGGTTTGGTACTAATACTACCACACATCAACAACAGGGTTGGGTACTAATACTACCACACAGCAGTGGATTGTGTCATAATAAACACTAATCTTTTGTATTGTCGTCTCAATGCCTTTGGTTAAAACACATACTGGACATTAACACATTAATATATATAATATTATGTTGTTACTCACTAGGGAGGTGAATCTCTGTCTCCATCTTCTCATTGATCCGGCTCTGTGGGACTCTGCAGGTAAAGCGGTTGGTGTCAGTCTCCTGGACAATGACATGTTGTTTGACTCTGTAGAATCCATTGAAGTCTCTGTGTATCTCATGATGACCAGCAGAGAGATGGACTCCTTTACTGTCCAGCCACACCAGCTCAGGCTCAGGGTGCCAGCCTTCTGATTCACACAGCAGACCCATCCCTCCCTCTCTGTGTCCCACAATGGACACCACTGGCTTGGATCCTACAGCTACAGACACACAGAGAGACTGGATGTTACCTGGTGACAGGCTGTGAACAAATAGACACATACTGTATCCAGTAATATGAAGGAAAGAGGTGATGTCATTGTACTGTAGTTAGATTATTACATTAACATGAAAATAAACCTCACCTTTAACGAGGACTTGAATAGTGAAATCATCATACCAGCTCTTTGCCTTAATAAAACATTTGTAATGTCCCTCATCAGTGCCTTGTACCCTGGTCAGTTTCAAAGAGGTGTTTCCCCTCCACAGTTCCTCTTCAAACAGTGAAGTTCTTCCTCTATAGTAGGGAATCTGATCATCTCGTATGATTCTGTGGTTTTGGTAACGAAAGACACGACCGTCTAAGAAGTCCAGGTTCAGCCAGTCCACTGTCATGTCCTCAGCGCTGATGTTGGGTTTGAGGTAACAGGGCAGAATGATGTCATCACCAGCTACAGCAACAATGGGATCAGTTGGACCAAGAACCTCAAACTTCTCTGAAGAGAAAAGACATATTAACAGTTTCAATAGTTTAGTGGTTTCCTCTCTCATCTGCACTGATCTGAAATACACTGTAGTATATATAGTAGTACTAGACACTGTAGTATATATTGTAGTATATATAGTAGTACTAGACACTGTAGTATTTATAGTAGTACTAGACACTGTGGTATATATAGTAGTACTAGACACTGTAGTATATATAGTAGTATATATAGTAGTACTAGACACTGTAGTATATATAGTAGTACTAGACACTGTAGTATATAGAGTAGTATATATAGTTGTACTAGACACTGTAGTATATATAGTAGTACTAGACACTGTGGTATATATAGTAGTACTAGACACTGTAGTATATAGAGTAGTACTAGACACTGTAGTATATATAGTAGTACTAGACACTGTAGTATATATAGTAGTATATATAGTTGTACTAGACACTGTAGTATTTATAGTAGTACTAGACACTGTAGGATATATAGTAGTACTAGACACTGTAGTATATAGAGTAGTACTAGACACTGTAGTATATATAGTAGTACTAGACACTGTAGTATATATTGTAGTATATATAGTAGTACTAGACACTGTAGTATTTATAGTAGTACTAGACACTGTAGGATATATATCAGTACTATACACTGTAGGATATATAGCAGTACTATACACTGTAGGATATATAGTAGTACTATACACTGTAGGATATATAGTAGTACTATACACTGTAGTATATATAGTAGTACTATACACTGTAGTATATATAGTAGTACTAGACACTGTGGTATATATAGTAGTACTAGACACTGTAGTATATATAGTAGTACTAGACACTGTGGTATATATAGTAGTATATATAGTAGTACTAGACACTGTAGTATTTATAGTAGTACTAGACACTGTAGTATTTATAGTAGTACTGGACACTGTAGTATATATAGACACTGTAGTACTAGACACTGTAGTATATATAGTAGTACTAGACACTGTAGTATATATAGTAGTATTTATAGTAGTACTAGACACTGTAGTAGTATATATAGTAGTACTAGACACTGTAGTATTTATAGTAGTACTAGAGACTGTAGTATATATAGTAGTACTAGACACTGTAGTATTTATAGTACTACTAGACACTGTAGTATATATAGTAGTACTAGACACTGTAGTATATATAGTAGTACTAGACACTGTAGTATATATAGTAGTACTAGACACTGTAGTATATATAGTAGTACTAGACACTGTAGTATATATAGTAGTACTAGACACTGTAGTATATATAGTAGTACTATGCACTGTAGTACTATACACTGTAGTATATATAGTAGTACTATACACTGTAGGATATATAGTAGTACTAAACACTGTAGGATATATAGTAGTACTATAGGGTGGAGGCCTACAGAAGAGTTGGATTCGCCATTAGTTTAGTTTTACATCATTGCAGAGGAAGGAAAGGAGACTAGGAGAGGAATCCACCTTAGGTTATGCACCTTAACACTACACAAGCAACAAAAGACACAATGAGATAATATTAATCACACACACACCAGAAAGATGAAGGAAAGGAGACCAGGAGAGGAAATCTCCTTAGGCAGTGCACCCTAAAGGGATCTCCACAGTTTACACAATGGAGCTGACGGACAATAGTAGTAGAACTATGTAGACAGAGAAGCAAAAGGACCTCATTCGGCTCTGTTTGATTAGACTGTGTTGAACCCTTAAGACCACAATAGTGACTAAAGACACAATGAGATCATATTAAATCACATACACAGAGGTATTGAAGGCAGTGAGATATTAAATGTGTATTCTACTGTACCAGAGCCTGCTGTGTGTAGGAGATATAGAAGAATCACACACAGACAGTCTAGCTGAGTCACCTTCATCCCTGAAAAAGACAATTAGATTCATCATAAAGACAAAGACTAACATAACTTGAAACCAGCAAAGCAATACTGAAGCATCACTTCTACAATAACAACGGATAATATAGTATAACACATTTCAAAAGACAAGTAGCTGATCCATTTACCTGGTTGAATCAGTCCTATTGAGGCACTGCAGTCTGATAAATGTACTAGTGTTCTGTGATCAAACTATTGTGATGTGATCAAACTACCTGCTTTCTATTCCTTGGAACAAGAACCTGTTCAACTGCATCGCTGCACACAACTGTTGCATAGTGAGCTCAGATCAGATAACATGGGTGTGAACTGTGGGGGTAAGTTTTGGTTGTGGACTCCAAGCCTGGCTGATGTGCAGACCACATGACATAGAGAGGTCTATAACCCAAGCAAAACACATTATAGTTTACTTAAATCTGTGCCACTCCTTTTATATAGTATGATATGTTTATGTTAGGTTACATGACTAGACTAGATGTAACTTAGTAAACGTAAATACAGAACATTTAAATTAGTATATGTTACGTTTGATATGGTCACATAAGACAGATGGTTATTTAAGGCAAAACTGAAAGGAGGGTGGTTGGTCGAGGTGGAAGTATAACATAAACATCTAGTGTAATGATCTAGTGGTAACGTGTTTGAATCTCACCACAGACAAACACACTCCATTTGAATGTACATTAAAAGGAACAGCCAAGGAGAGCAAGGCTTTCAAACCTTTCTAGAGGCTCTTTAATGTCTTGTGTTTTCCCACAGGAAGTCCCTTACATTATACAGTCCATAGTTTTCCTCCACAGATCTTATTATTCAGCACCAGTGAACTATAGGTCACATTCATTTCATATCTTTAGAATGAGCAAAGGCCTCCTTGAAGATGTAGATAGGCAGCGGGAACAGGTGTGAGAAACTGTCACAAACCCAAATATCAAACACACAAAGCGGAAATAAGGAATCAAATAAAAAACATTTCCGCAAACACTGATCCCTCTTTCCCTATGAGCATCACTATCCCATTATCCTTAAAGGGGCAATCTGGGAATCAAATAACTAAACGTTCTCCCATCACTTTCTTTGGTAAACAGCTGAGGGATTGAGCTGAAGAAATGAAACCACACAAATTCATAAAGTGAGCTTTGGATGCAAGGACTGACCATCCATGAAATTAGAGTTGTAGCCATGTTGAGGCTATACAGAGTTTCTTAACAAATACATTGTTTACAAACAATGGAGTAAAACTAGCTTGTATTTTGGGTTCAAATGGGGTTCTAATGGGGTACGTTGAACTAAGCTCCTGAGGCATTTACTTCAAGAATGAATGGGTATATATCATTAATTTAGAAGTCCAAAAATGTACCAAACGCAGATTTTCCCTTTAAGATGTTTTCCTGCTTGTGGTTCTAACAGCTGAAATATCTACTAGACAACAAACATCAGATAAAAAATAAAACATTTACAAGAACTGAACAACTAAAAAGCAGACTGAGGAAAAGCAAAGCTAAAAATGTGTTTTAAATATCGTCCACAGTTTAGGCCCCCCTCAGGTTCCCTGGCAGGCTATTCCAGAGGCTGGGGGCATAATAACTAAAGGCTGTCTCTCCATGTTGGCTTTGGGATAGTTAAAAACCAGTGCCAGAGGACCTAAGGGAACCTACTGGCTACATAACTGAAAAGCATGTCTGACATGTATTAGGGTGCACAATTGTGGATTGATTTAAAAACAGGTGGTAAAAAGCTAGATTCTGGTCACATTCCTAGTGTGTGATTCAACATTTATTTCAGAATCTAAAATAACACCTAGGTTGTTTACCTTTATTGCCCGTGAATTAAAATGTGCGACGAGACTCTCTCTCTGTGCCTTGACACCAACAATAAGTACCTCTGTCTAGTCTGGATTTAGCTGGAGAACGTCCAAGCATTTAAATCACTAATATAGTCTAATCATTTATCCTTGGAGCTAAAATACTCTGTTGACACAGAAATGTACAGTTGTGTATCGTCTGCGTAGCATTGAAAATCAATCCTGTGCTCTCTGATAACACTGCCAAGGGGTAACATATATAAACTGAACAGCACCGGACCCAAAATATAACCTTGTGGAACGCCACGTGATATGCATTCTCTCTGAGTTATGTTCACCAAGGTTGGCAAAAAACTCTCGACCGGTTAAATAGGTCTGGACTGGAGAGACCAATCCACCTCTCCTGTAACGGTTGTCATTGGTGGAAGAAGGTGAGGACCAAGGTGCAGCGTCGTAAGTGTTCATGATGTTTAATAAAATAAACAGATCACGAAATGACCGACCACAACAAAGAGAGTTGGTAAACACCGACACAGAAAACAACTACCCACAACCCATAGTGGGGAAACAGTTCTGTATGATAAACACAGACACAGAAAACAACCCACAACTCAAGTGGGAAAAACAGGCTGCCTAAATATGGTTCTCAATCAGAGACAATGATTGCCAGCTGCCTCTGATTGGGAATCATATCAGGCCAAACACATAGAAATGGAAAACGTAGAACACAAAACATAGAGTGCCCACCCCAACTCACGCCCTGACCAACCTAAAACAGAGACATAAAAAAAAGGAACTAAGGTCAGGATGTGACATCTCCAGTCTGTCCAGTATGACGGTCAACAGTGTCAAATGCAGCACTTAAATCTAAGAGTACAAGGACAGAGAGCTGTTTGGCATCTGTGTTGGCTCTAAGATCATTTACCTCTTTAACTAAGGCTGTCTCTGTGCTGTGCTGGACACGACAACTAGATCGGAGCACGTCGCTATCCACATCGACGGGGCCGCAGTTGAGCAGGTCGAGAGCTTCAAGTTCCTTGGTGTCCAAAGCACTATAGACTTAAAATCGTCCAAACACACACATGCAGTCATGAAGAACGCGTGACAGTGCCTCTTCCCCCATCGGGGGATTGAAAAAGTTTGGTATGGGCCCTCAAATCCTCAAAACGTTATACAGCTGTACCATTGAGAGCATTTTGACTGGCTGGTTGGACCCTGTATATATTATGGTATTGAACTGACCCTGTATATAGTATGGTACTGAACTGACCCTGTATATAGTATGGTACTGAACTGACCCTGTATATTGTATGGTGCTGAACTGACCCTGTATATAGTATGGTATTGAACTGACCCTGTATATAATATGGTATTGAACTGACCCCGTATATAGTATTGAACTGACCCTGTATATAGAATGGTATTGAACTGACCCTGTATATAGTATTGAACTGACCCTGTATATAGTATGGTATTGAACTGACCCTGTATATAGTATGGTATTGAACTGACCCTGTATATAGTATTGAACTGACCCTGTATGGAACTAAACTGACCCTATATAGTATGGTGCTGAACTGACCCTGTATATAGTATGGTATTGAACTGACCCTGTATATAGTATGGTATTGAACTGACCCTGTATATAGTATGGAACTAAACTGACCCTGTATATAGTATGGTGCTGAACTGACCCTGTATATAGTATGGTGCTGAACTGACCCTGTATATAGTATGGTATTGAACTGACCCTGTATATAGTATGGTATTGAACTGACCCTGTATATAGTATGGAACTAAACTGACCCTGTATATAGTATGGTGCTGAACTGACCCTGTATATAGTATGGTGCTGAACTGACCCTGTATATAGTATGGTATTGAACTGACCCTGTATATAGTATGGTATTGAACTGACCCTGTATATAGTATGGTATTGAACTGACCCTGTATATAGTATGGTACAGAACTGACCCTGAACTGACCCTGTATATAGTATGGTATTGAACTGACCCTGATATAATATGGTATGGTATTAATATTGAACTGACCCTGTATATAGTATGGTATTGAACTGACCCTGTATATAGTATGGTATTGAACTGACCCTGTATATAGTATGGTATATAGTATTGAACTGACCCTGTATATAGTATGGTACTGAACCTGTATATAGTATGGTATTGAACTGACCCTGTATATAGTATGGTGAACTGACCCTGTATATAGGTATTGAACTGACCCTGTATATAGGTATTGAACTGACCCTGTATATAGTATGGTATTGAACTGACCCTGTATATATAGTATGGTATTGAACTGACCCTGTATATAGTATGGTATTGAACTGACCCTGTATATAGTATGGTATTGAACTGACCCTGTATATAGTATGGTATTGAACTGACCCTGTATATAATATGGTATTGAACTGACCCTGTATATATAGTATGGTATTGAACTGACCCTGTATATAGTATGGTATTGAACTGACCCTGTATATAATATGGTATTGAACTGATCCTGTATATAATATGGTATTGAACTGACCCTGTATATAGTATGGTACTGAACTGACCCTGTATATATAGTATGGTATTTAACTGACCCTGTATATAGTATGGTACTGAACTGACCCTGTATATATAGTATGGTATTTAACTGACCCTGTATATAATATGGTATTGAACTGACCCTGTATATAATATGGTATTGAACTGACCCTGTATATAATATTGAACTGACCCTGTATATAGTATGGTATTGAACTGACCCTGTATATAGTATGGTATTGAACTGACCCTGTATATAGTATGGTATTGAACCTGTATATAGTATGGTATTGAACCTGTATATAGTATGGTATTGAACTGACCCTGTATATAGTATGGTATTGAACTGACCCTGTATATAGTATTGAACTGACCCTGTATATAGTATGGTATTGAACTGACCCTGTATATAGTATGGTATTGAACTGACCCTGTATATAGTATTGAACTGACCCTGGGTATTGAACTGACCCTGTATATAGTATAGTATTGAACTGACCCTGTATATAGTATGGTATTGTACTGACCCTGTATATAGTATGGTATTGAACTGACCCTGTATATAGTACGGTATTGAACTGACCCTGTATATAGTATTGGACCCTGTATATATTATGGTACTGAACTGACCCTGTATATAGTATGGTATTGAACTGACCCTGTATATAGTATGGTATTGAACTGACCCTGTATATAGTATGGTATTGAACTGACCCTGTATATAGTATGATTGACTGACCCTGTATATAGTATGGTATTGAACTGACCCTGTATATAGTATGGTACTGAACTGACCCTATATAGAATTGAACTGACCCTGTATATAGTATGGTACTGAACTGACCCTGTATATAGTATGGTATTGAACTGACCCTGTATATATTATGGTATTGAACTGACCCTGTATATAGTATGGTATTGAACTGACCCTGTATATAGTATGGTACTTGAACTGACCTATATAGTACCTGTATATAGTATGGTATTGAACTGACCCTGTATATAGTATGGTATTGGTAACTGACCCTGTATATAGTATGGAACTATTGTATATGTATGGTATGAACCCTGTATATAGTATGGTACTGAACTGACCCTGTATATAGTATGGTATTGAATATAATATTATTGAACTGACCCTGTATATAGTATGGTATTGAACTGACCCTGTATATAGTATGGTATTGAACTGATCCTGTATATAGTATGGTATTGAACTGACCCTGTATATAGTATGGTATTGAACTGACCCTGTATATAGTATGGTATTGAACTGACCCTGTATATAGTATGGTATTGTACTGACCCTGTATATAGTATTGTACTGGAACTGACCCTGTATATAATATGGTATTGAACTGACCCTGTATATAGTATGGTACTGAACTGACCCTGTATATAGTATGGTATTAAACTGACCCTGTATATAGTACGGTATTGTTCTGCTTGTTGTGGCAGGATTTCAAACAAGCAGTTCATCCCTCAAAACCCACATTTGTCATGAGTTAAACCAGTTCTGTACGCAGGAGTGGGCCAAAATTCCTCCACAGCGATGTGAGAGACTGATTAACAACTACAGGAAGCATTTGGTTGCAGTCAACGCAGCTAATGGTGCCACAACCAGTTATTGAGTGAAAGGGGGAAATTACATTTTCACACGGGAATTGTGTGTTGCATAACTGCTAAATAAATAAAATAAGTAGACTATATTTTTTTCATATACATTTGTAAACTCAGGATCCATTTATCTAACATTAGGTTTTGGTTGAAGACCTGATTACATTCAGTATTAAAAATATGCAACTGTAGGTCATTACCCACCACTAAAGACAGACTGTAGGTCATGACACAGAGGGAATTAGCAGTGTAGTTACCAGACACAGAGGGAATTAGCAGTGTAGTTACCAGACACAGGGGGAATTAGCAGTGTAGTTACCAGACACAGAGGGAATTAGCAGTGTAGTTACCAGACACAGAGGGAATTAGCAGTGTAGTTACCAGACAGAGGGAATTAGCAGTGTAGTTACCAGACAGAGGGAATTATCAGTGTAGTTACCAGACAGAAGGAATTAGCAGTGTAGTTACCAGACAGAGGGAATTAGCAGTGTAGTTACCAGACAGAGGGAATTAGCAGTGTAGTTACCAGACAGAGGGAATTAGCAGTGTAGTTACCAGACACAGGGGGAATTAGCAGTGTAGTTACCAGACAGAGGGAATTAGCAGTGTAGTTACCAGACAGAGGGAATTAGCAGTGTAGTTACCAGACAGAGGGAATTAGCAGTGTAGTTACCAGACACAGAGGGAATTAGCAGTGTAGTTACCAGACACAGGGGGAATTAGCAGTGTAGTTACCAGACACAGGGGGAATTAGCAGTGTAGTTACCAGACAGAGGGAATTAGCAGTGTAGTTACCAGACAGAGGGAATTAGCAGTGTAGTTACCAGACAGAGGGAATTAGCAGTGTAGTTACCAGACAGAGGGAATTAGCAGTGTAGTTACCAGACACAGAGGGAATTAGCAGTGTAGTTACCAGACAGAGGGAATTAGCAGTGTAGTTACCAGACAGAGGGAATTATCAGTGTAGTTACCAGACAGAGGGAATTAGCAGTGTAGTTACCAGACAGAGGTAATTAGCAGTGTAGTTACCAGACAGAGGGAATTAGCAGTGTAGTTACCAGACACAGAGGGGAATTATCAGTGTAGTTACCAGACAGAGAACTAGCAGTGTAGTTACCAGACACAGAAGGAATTAGCAGTGTAGCTACCAGACAGAGGGAATTAGCAGTGTAGTTACCAGACAGGGGGAATTAGCAGTGTAGTTACCAGACAAAGAGGGAATGAGCAGTGTAGTTACCAGACACAGAGTGAATTATCAGTGTATTATTAGCAGTGTAGTTACCAGACAGAGGGAATTAGCAGTGTAGTTACCAGACAGAGGAATTAGCAGTGTAGTTACCAGACAGAGGGAATTAGCAGTGTAGTTACCAGACAGAGGGAATTAGGTGTAGTTACCAGACAGGGAATTAGCAGTGTAGTTACCAGACACAGAGGTAATTAGCAGTGTAGTTACCAGACAGAGGGAATTAGCAGTGTAGTTACCAGACACAGAGTGAATTATCAGTGTAGTTACCAGACAGAGGGGAATTATCAGTGTAGTTACCAGACACAGAGGGAATTAGCAGTGTAGTTACCAGACAGGGAGGGTATCAGTGTAGTTACCAGACACAGAGGTAATTAGCATGTAGTTACCAGACAGGGGAATTAGCAGTGTAGTTACCAGACACAGAGTGAATTATCAGTGTAGTTACCAGACAGAGGGAATTATCAGTGTAGTTACCAGACCAGGGGAGTATCCGGTGTGGTTACCGAACCGGAAATTATCAGTGTAGTTACCAGACAGGGGAATTAGCAGTGTAGTTA